>NC_091212.1:4787262-4854762 GCF_040958095.1 Procambarus clarkii | reverse complement strand
GGCAGTATACAGTTGGTTTTTGTCTGCTACTGAAGACCCTATCTTCGATGGTTCCCATAAAAAATCTGAAAGACGTAACAATAAGAAAAGCCGACAAAACAGCAGCATATGTATTGATTCCTACCCATGAATACATGAACAAAATTAGCGACATCCTAAGTGACGACTCCAAATTTCAACGAATCACGAGGAACCCCGTAGAAGACCTTAAGCGGAAAGTAAACAAAACAATTACAGCAATCAACGCAAAGAAAGGTAGTGTGCATTTCAATAAACTTCAAGGCGACTATGGCTTAGGATATGCCTACGGCAATGTTAAGACGCATAAACCAGGTAACCCACTACGCCCTATAATCAGCCAAATACCAACCCCAACTTATCACCTGGCAAAGAAACTCAATGAACTCCTAACTCCATACACTCCAAGTAAGTTTAGTCTACAATCATCAGCAGATTTCCTAGAATTGATCAAATCTACCCAGCCCGATGGAATCATCGCTTCCCTGGACGTTGAATCCCTTTTTACCAACGTCCCAGTCGACACAACCATAGGAATGATACTGGACAGAGTATACAGAGACGAGAGCACCCCCAAATTAGACATACCTGAGCCACACTTGAAAAGTCTTCTCGAAGCATGTACAAAGGAAGCCCCTTTCATCAGTCCACAAGGAGACATGTATTTACAAATAGACGGAGTAGCAATGGGCTCCCCCTTAGGAGTTTTATTTGCTAATTTTTATATGGGAACCATCGAAGATAGGGTCTTCAGTAGCAGACAAAAACCAACTGTATACTGCCGTTATGTAGATGACATATTCGTAATAGTAAAAGACTCAGATGAACTAATTGACCTAAAAAGACACCTAGAGAGAGAGTCAGTACTCCGATTTACACATGAAAATAGTGAAAATAACAGTCTGCCATTCTTGGATGTACTAATAACAAAAACAGGAACCTCTTTAAGCACCAACGTATATACCAAGCCCACCAACATAGGATTATGCCTGAACGGTAGAAGTGAGTGCCCCCAAAGATACAAAGCCAGTGTTCTCAATGCTTATATTCGTCGAGCACTTACCCACTGCTCTGAATGGAGCAACGTGAGTAGAGAGTTTGAAAGAGTAACTCAGGTATTGGTGAACAACGGATATAGCAACGCGGAAATAAACGCTGCTATAAGAAGACACTTGGACCGTTGGTATAATTCAGAACCTAGAACAGAAACCACAACACCCCCAATAAAATTATATTACAAATCAACCATGCACAGTGAACATATAAAAGAGGAAAGAATAATGAAAGAAATAATCCGTAAAGGAGTAAAAAGCACTACTCCTAACCAAAACATAAACCTGATAATATTCTACAAAACCAAGAAGACTTCCGAACTCCTTATCAAAAACAGCCCGAAGCCGACGGAGAACCCTCTACAGCAGTCAAGCGTTGTATACATGTACACTTGCCCCCACGAAGGATGTAACCTTCAATGTAAGTACATAGGTATGACGTCGACCAAGCTGACGAGGCGTTTGACATGCCATCTTCAATCTGGTGCCCCTAGGAATCACATGAGACAAGCCCATGACATTACTCTAACAAGAGAAATGTTGAACAAGAATACTTGCATAATAGACAAAACCCAAGATTCAAGAAGATTACAAATTCTTGAGGCAATTCACATAAGAATAGAGCGACCTACCATGAACACCCAAATCACGGAACTATTTACTCTACCCACCATGAGAGTAAGGACAAGACAAGAACATATCGATGCCAACACAGAAGACAATGTCCAACATAACAGGCCAATTACACTGGATTAATCTTTGTGTTTAGATAGGAGATGCCTCGTATGGGCCAATAAGCCTTCTGCAGCCCCTATGTTTATCCCTTATGTATCCCCCCATGTTTTTCACCTTCATTGTATTATCACCTGACCTAATGCGGGTATAAAATCAACTAGTATTGTAAGATCTGTTCACTTGAGAATGAACCATGGAGGTTCGAAACGTCGTGCAAATTATACAAATAAGTGTAATACACTCTATAGTAAATCACTTCTTTTCTTCACCTTAAAAGTACGAAAATGAGTTTTGGAGAACTCCTATTCCAATTAAGCCCTGATGCTAAGAAAATAGTTAGAGGGATAGAAGCCCTAAACCAGAAAATAATAAATACAGAATATGCGGTCATATTCAATGAAACATATATATATATATATATATATATATATATATATATATATATATATATATATATATATATATATATATATATATATATATATATATATATATTATTAATGATATATATACATATATACACACAGAAACAAAGATTCTTCTATATAGACATTAGAGAAGATTCAGCGGTATGCCATGCACCAGGCTCTCCGCTGTTTTCATTATTCGTCATATCCGACTCTGCTATGTGATGCACATGTATTCTTGCTTCACCACCCTGTAATGAAATATTGTTTGTTACTAATTGTTTTCAATAATACATTATTTTATTATATAATATTTAATTTATTAATTAAAAACCCTTTCCATATTATAGAAAAAAACTAAAACAAGAATCTATATAAAACTATAGAATAGAATAGACTAATAGAATAGAATATATATATCATATATATATTTATATAAATAAATATATATATATATAAATATATGTATATATATTTATATATATATATATATATTATTATATCCTGTATTATTCCAGCCCATTATTAGAGATAGTAGCCACCTCTTATTTTGGTTTTCTTTCATTATTAGTGCTCAGAAAATTAAATATATCTACATATTTAGTCAAAATCAATTACATTATTTTATCTTATTCATAGCATAAATGTTCACAAAGATTACTAAAAAGAGATTGAATTAGACTACAGCAAATTGGCAAACTTTACCTTGTATCTGTTTCCACCGTGTTTGTTTGGGGCGTTCTTCAACATATCAGCAATACTTGTCTCAACATCTCTTTCAGTTGCATTAGTGTGGGTGTTGATACAGGCTTCTGGAAAGTTATAAGAATTAATTAATATATATAATTATAATTCTTTTTGTCAGGAGACAAGAAGCCACAGAGTAATAACATTGTTGGCTTTTATTTAGGTGTTCCCCTGTTCTCCAGTCTTCCTCCGTCCCCTCGTCCCCTTTGTCCTCCCCAGCATTCTCCATTCCCCTGTCCCCTCGTCCTCCCCACCATTACCCTCTCCTCTGTTCCCTCGTCTTCCCCACCATCCCCCCTGTCGTCCTCCCCACCATTCTAAACTACCTCATCCCATGCATTCCATGATGGTCTGATGCTTCCATCTGAAAATTGGGAACATCAAAAGATCTGACTTTCCCAATTTTCTGATGGGAACATCAAATGATCTGATATTCCCATCACTGAAAAATAAAAACAGATAAAAAAAATGATATGAAAAAATAGAAAATAAAATATACTCATGAAATGAACAGAATGGTTAACAACGCAGCTCAATTGCAATGCAATGTCACAATAACATTTAAATATACTTTAAGATATAATCTAGAAGAAAATAAGGATATTGAAACGGTTCATGAACTCTATTTCAATAAAGGACACTATGGGGAACTTTGAAAAATAGTTATTGAGTATAATTAGACAGACTTGTTGCTAGGCAGAGGAGTAATGAGATATATGGCAAATTTTGCAAAATATACAATGAAGGTACACAAACATTCATACCCAAACAAAGCAAAATGCTAGGTAAGAACAAAGCATTTGGCCCGTAGGAGAAAGGAGATACCCACAAGACTAGAATACAAGTCATTAACAAGCATGCAAGTATAATACATAATACATGCAGACATATATATAATCCAAAAAAATGTCAAATTTACGTACTTATTATTACATTACAAATATCCAAGGTTTTGAAGACACGTTTCCTCTTGCGCCCAACGAGTGAATACTGAGACCAGACCCCATAGGTCCCTATCCTCCTCATCATTCGTCTCACTGTGTCTCCACAGCTTGCACCGCCCATTTGAGACAGCGTCTGGACCTGTTAAAATAATGCATAAGCTGTAAGGTAATAGAGAATAATATATATCTTTCAATCTCAACATTAGATTTTCTAATTTCCAACTGTATTAAATAAATAGCATTAAAATATTTTCCTTCTTAACTATTACAAAAATCAACGAATTTGAGTAACTTTTGCTTTTGTTTTATTTGTACCTTAAACATAACACTGAACAATCAATTATGTGCCACCCCACCTTCCTTCATCTGCAAAAAAACTAATCAAAAGACATATGTACAAGGCTAAAAAAATTCAGCAACACTTACCATACTCAGGCTAAAAGAATTAAGCAACACTTACCTAACTCTTTTTATATTCACTGTTAACTTTTAGCTCATGTGACAGACTTTCCACCTGCTCAACAGTTTCAAGTGGGGATGGAAGAATGTCTTCCAGGATTGGTATATCTCCATGTGTTTTTGACATATGGGTTTCCGTCATTTTGACAATATTCAGGAATTTTGCAAAAATAATGGCATTTACTATTTTTAAAAGATTATTAGCAAATTTACAGAAATGGTGCATTCGGAAGACAAAACCGTGGTAGACATGGTTGGAACAAGTTAGGTGAGAGGGTGGTGGAGGCCAAAACCATAATCATAATCATCTGTATCAAACCTTATTACAGGTAAAACCAGTAGGCAGTCTACTGTATTTTATCAAACCGTTATTAGTATAATAGATCTCGTAATAATTTTGCAAAAATAATGGCATTTACTATTTTTAAAAGATTATTAGCAAATTTACAGAAATGGTGCATTCGGAAGACAAAACCGTGGTAGACATGGTTGGAACAAGTTAGGTGAGAGGGTGGTGGAGGCCAAAACCATAATCATAATCATCTGTATCAAACCTTATTACAGGTAAAACCAGTAGGCAGTCTACTGTATTTTATCAAACCGTTATTAGTATAATAGATCTCGTAATAATTTTGCAAAAATAATGGCATTTACTATTTTTAAAAGATTATTAGCAAATTTACAGAAATGGTGCATTTGGAAGACAAAACCGTGGTAGACATGGTTGGAACAAGTTAGGTGAGAGGGTGGTGGAGGCCAAAACCATAATCATAATCATCTGTATCAAACCTTATTACAGGTAAAACCAGTAGGCAGTCTACTGTATTTTATCAAACCGTTATTAGTATAATAGATCTCGTAATAATTTTGCAAAAATAATGGCATTTACTATTTTTAAAAGATTATTAGCAAATTTACAGAAATGGTGCATTCGGAAGACAAAACCGTGGTAGACATGGTTGGAACAAGTTAGGTGAGAGGGTGGTGGAGGCCAAAACCATAATCATAATCATCTGTATCAAACCTTATTACAGGTAAAACCAGTAGGCAGTCTACTGTATTTTATCAAACCGTTATTAGTATAATAGATCTCGTAATAATTTTGCAAAAATAATGGCATTTACTATTTTTAAAAGATTATTAGCAAATTTACAGAAATGGTGCATTCGGAAGACAAAACCAATTTTTCACTTTTGACAATTGAGCACCTGCTACATCCAGATTCTAGGGAGGAAAGGAAGGACGATCTTACTGGATCCCATAGCCTCTCCGAGGCACAAACCAGGCTTTTACATAACCCCTCCCCCTGCACCCGAGCTTTTTAAAATAGTAAATGCCATTATTTTTGCAAAATTATTACGAGATCTATTATACTAATAACGGTAAATAAATAATAAATAGTAAATAAATCAAAATCAGTTACATTATTTTATCTTATTCATAGCATAAATGTTCTCGAAGATTACTAAAAAGAAATTGAATTAGACTACAGCAAATTGGCAAACTTTACCTTGTATCTGTTTCCACCGAGTTTGTTTGGGGCGTTCTTCAACATATCAGCAATACTTGTCTCAACATCTCTTTCAGTTGCATTAGTGTGGGTGTTGATACAGGCTTCTGGAAATTTATAAGAATTAATTAATATATATAATTATAATTCACTTTGCTATTCCCCATTCCACAGTCCTCTCGTCCTTCCCACTTCCCTGTCCCCACATCATCCCCACTATTCCCACTTCCCTGTCCCATCGTCCTCCTTACCATTTTCCCCTCCCCTGTCCTTCTTCCTCCCCCACCATCTCCCATTCACCTGTCCCTTTGTCCTCCCCAGCATTCCCCTGTCCCCACCATCCCCAACTCCCCAGTCCCCTCGTCCTCCCCACCATTACCCTCTCCTCTGTCCCCTCGTCTTCCCCACCATACCCCCCTCTCGTCCTCCCCACCATTCCAAACTACCTCATCCGATGCATTCTATAATGGTCTGATGCTTCCATCAGAAAATTGGGAACATCAAATGATCTGATATTCCCATCACTGAAAAATAAGAACAGCTAAAAAAAATGAAATGAAAAAAATAAAAAAATAAACTATACTCATGAAATGAACAGTATGGTAAACAACACAGCTCAATTTCAATGCAATGTCACACAAAATTATTAAATCGAAATGAAAATAAATTGAAATCTATGAAAATTCAAATTATCAATACAATCGGAAATATTGAAATAATATCGCAACATAATATAGTGTGGGTTGCTCTTACGTGCAACAGACGGTGCTGTTTTTCAAAAAAGGCATGGTTTTACCTGTCACAAGTGTGGCATCTATACTTATACTCACGAAATGAACGGTATGGTAAACAACATAGCTCAATTGCAATGCAATGTCACAATAACATTTAATAACAATAATAACAATAACATTTAAATATACTTTAAGATATAATCTAGAAGAAAATAAGAACATTGAAACGGTTCATGAACTCGATTTCAATAAAGGACACTATGGGGAACTTTGAAAAACAGTTAATGAGTATAATTAGACAGACTTGTTGCTAGGCAGAGGAGTAAATAATGAGATATATGGCAAATTTTGCAAAATATACGGCACACAAACATTCATACCCAAACAAAGCAAAATGCTAGGTAAGAACAAAGCAGTTGGCCCGTAGGGGAAAGGAGATACCCACAAGACTGGAATACAAGTCATTAACAAGCACACAAGTACTACACTACACAACAACCGCACTACTACCAGAACTGGACGAATCACTACCAAAACAACACATTGCACATCACTACCAAAACAACACAACACAACACAAGCATTGGCAAAGAATTATAGACCAGTTGCACTAACATCCCACATAATAAAATTATTTGAGAGTGATCAGGAGTCAGATTACTAGTTTTATAGAGACCAATGACCTCCACAATCCAGGCCAACAAGGATTTAGAGCAGTTTCTATGATCGAGCCACTGAGATCTATAAAGAATTCTGATCAAGAAAGAGATCTAGGGGTGGTTTTAGATAGAAAACTATAACCTGAGGATCATATTAAGAACATTCTGCGAGGGGCCTATGCTACACTTTTTAACTTTAGAATTGCTTTTAAATACATAGGTCAAAAAGTTTTAAAAGTTTTAAAAGTTTTTTAAACCTCTCGTGTATCATGAGTGTGGAAAAGCTTCAGATGGTGCATTCAGATGATGAGCATTACCTAGTTCCTTCATCTGGGAAGAATGAACACATATTGGTGCATTCGGATGATAAAAACTAACTACTGTAGTTTAATTGATCAACAGACTGTATATCATATGCAGACTGTATGTGGATCTGCGGGCCACTCCAAACAACAGCCTGGTGGACCAAGCTCCACCAGGGCTAAAGCACAAAGTGATATAGATGTGATAGAGAAACTAGGTCAAATGGAGGAGTAGGTCTGTATATTAAACAGCACCTGACGTGCACAGAGCTACTAAACTCAATGTGGTGGTAGAGTGGTGGGGGGGGGGGGAAACATTGCAGAAAAAAACAAAAATACAATTTGGTCAACAAAACAGCATTGTTTAAAATAGAAGACATGGGTTGTCATTTTGGGGGTAAGGTAGGTTACATTGAGTTAATTAGTTAGTACTTAGTTTTTATCTTAAACTGGTTGGGAGAGGTACAGTGTTGCTGTGCTGGTGAAAGAACACCTAAAGGTAAATTAAATAATGATTGCGAATCCACAAGAAGTTGACATAATATCGCTAGAGATCTGCAATCAGGATGATAAACTTTCCTTAAAGAATTTGACAAACACTTGCTGATAGGACATGAAGTAAATGAAATGTATGTCAAGTTTTGTGAAATATATGATAAAAGCACAACAAAATTTGTACCAAAGGAGAGATGCAGAACTAGGAAAAGGGGTTTGTTCAACAGAAATTGCGAGAGGGCCTGAGACCCAAACACACACAAATGGAATCAATATATAGCAAGAGGCCAAACCCCCAAACATACAAGCGATGCAAAGATGCGAGAAACAGCAGCAGCATTAAGGAGAGGGACTTAAGGACCATAAATAAAGTGTGAAAATAAACTCGAGTAAATTTTTTTAACTACTCTCGACAGTGAAGAAAAACAAATATTCAGACGATTTGTGTTAGAATCATTAATCTTACACTTTCGGTCATATTCAACAACACAAATACATACACACACATTCCTGTTGCTGTAGCAAGTGAAGAATTACACACACAGATCACAATAACGTGATGCATCAAATGAACAAATCCACAAGGGCCGTGACGAGGATTCGAACCTGCGTCCGGGAGCATCCCAGACACTGCCTTAATCGACTGAGCTACAACAGGGTAAAAGGGTTGAAACCGAAGTTCTACTGAACTTACTGGATCCCATAGCCTCTCCGAGGCACAAACCAGGCTTTTACACAACCCCCCCCCCCCCCCCCCTGCACCCGAGCTATGTCAACAGGCCGTTCTCCCTCTTCGCCCTTCCGAATGCACCATATCAGTAAATTTTTTAATAATCTTTTAAAAATAGTAAATGCCACTATTTTTGCAAAATTATTACGAGATCTATTATTCTATAGAATAATGCATATAAATGCATATATGCATATAAATACAAAACAAATACAAAACAAGTAAATGTAAATAATTTTACCTTGCACCTAGATCCACCAAGCCTGTATGGCGCGCGTTTCAGTACTTCGGAAATCTAGAACTATCTTGAATCTCTAATCTGCAATGAAACAATACATATTATTGCACTTACCAAAACATGGATGAATGTAGAAAATACAGAACTATTAGCTGAATATCAAATAAATGGATTTAATCTATTTCACACAGATAGATATATTACACCGTGTATATTAGGTAATACCTAACATACACGCCTCCACACACACTACATTTGAAATGTAGTCTCAAAAAGACTACATTTCAACAGCAAAGATTACTCCATAAAAAAATAATTAAATTATTGACCAACATGAGAGAGGGTTAGCCAACATGAGGGTTGTGTTGATTGCCTGAAAATATTTAAATTGTGTAATGTATTGTATGGCATTTTTCAAGTTACAAATTTTTTTAAATTACTGAACTAGGTTCTAGGCTTTGCTAGGCTTAATTCAATTATTACAGATAAGCCTAACCTAGCCTAGAACCCAGTGGGTTTTCTTCCTATTGGGGAGTGTTGTACATGCCTCGCCTCCACATACACACTAGCACAGCCAGGCCTCGCCTGCACATACACACTAGCACAGCCAGGCCTCGCCTCCACATACACCAGCACTGCCAGGCCTCGCCTCCACATACACACTAGCACAGCCAGGCCTCGCCTCCACATACACACTAGCACAGCCAGGCCTCGCCTCCACATACACACTAGCACAGCCAGGCCTCGCCTCCACATACACCAGCACTGCCAGGCCTCGCCTCCACATACACCAGCACTGCCAGGCCTCGCCTCCACATACTCACCAGCACAGCCAGGCCTCGCCTCCACATACACCAGCACTGCCAGGCCTCGCCTCGCCTCCACATACACCAGCACTGCCAGGCCTCGCCTCCACATTTAAACCAACCAAGCCCACAAATACGTTAACATGGACCAGCATTACACCGTCTAACATACTCTGTCAGATGTAACAACTAAATTTGTGAATTCAAGACCAAATCTATTGTATAACACAGTGTTAGTACGAGAAAAACATTACTTACATTCGAAGCCGTGTTTTAAAATGGGGGCGGTTTTGTACTGACGCTCCAAACTGTGTGTTCGTTTGCGTATGATGAACGTGTGACAATTTACTACAACAATTATTTAATTATTCTTATTCTTTATTTTAATATTTTTAGGGTACATGAAATTTCAAACTTATTTGCACACAATAATATAATTGCATTGTCATAACCTTTATATATTACGGAAAATACGATGACATGAACGAAGTCAAAGTGAAGTTGAAGTCAAAGTCATTCGCCGAACGTATTAGTCATTTTTTTTCTCCCAAACGATAGGGGTAACAAATCCACAGAGAATATAAGAAATTGAAATTGAAATTGAAATTGAAATAAGTTTAGAGAGAATATAAGTGTACAGTAAAGTCAATTTTATTCAGGAAAGTACATACATAGTTGATTTACAAACATAATGTTGGATTTATAGATACAGCTAGTGCATACAATACCTAAAGCCACTATAGTAGGCCTATAGCATTTCAGGCAACCGGGCAGTATATATGGACCCCTTACTCAAATCTCTGAATATGTTAGATATTAAGTCCCTGCACATACTCTCATGTGTATTTTATATATATAAAACGCTGCACTGTAATGTCAATCCTGACCTTAAAAGCTTCCTAGAAGGTTGTAACAGATCCCATGAGCACCACACCAGAAACAAATACCTATTTGATATTCCAAGAGTACGACTTAGTCAAACTAGAAATGCTTTACAAATCAAGAGACCTCGAATGTGGAATGACCTTCCCAATTATGTTAAAAACTGTACCTCTCCCAACCAGTTTAAGATAAATAAAGATAAATTTATAAGTTAAGAAAAATTCCACAAATCAACAACCCTGTTACTGACCCTGTATTTACCCAAGTCTTTCCTAAATCTAAACTTATCCAATTTATACCCATTGTTTCGTGTTCTATCTTGTGTTGACAATTTTAATACCCTATTAATATCCCCTTTGTTATATCTATTCAGGAAATTGTGGTTGATCTCGAACCCATTGATAATGTGACGACTTATACAGAATTTTGTAACTATATCATCAAGATTGTAACCAGCTTAGCTAAATGTAGTGTGGGGTTCAGTCCCTAAGCCCATATATGTGCCTCTCTAACCATTTAGGTTACAGGGCAAAAACATAAAAACAAAGGTAACTGCAGAAGGCCTATTGGCCCATACCAGGCAGCTCCTATCTATAACAGATAAACACTAAGTACTACCTAATTAACTCAATGTAACCTACCAACCTAACCCCCAAAATGTCAATCCATATCTTTTATTTTAAACAATGCTGTTTTGTTGACCAAATTGTATTTTTACTCTTTTTCTGTCATGTTTCTCCCACCCCTGTTTTTTCCCTTTTTTCTTATTTTTTCTCAACATAATTCATACTTTAATTATGCGGATCAGGACATCACCTGATCAAACACATCAAACATCGTTTGACCACCATCAAACACACACATTTCGTGTGTGTTTGACGCTCACTGATATGTACCAGCGTTGTTTTATATATGGTGCTATTCTATCTTACGCTTTGTTGCTCTTTTTTACCTACGGGCTCATAGAACATTCTATTGCGAAAACATTGGCACAAAAATGAATGACGTACATACAATAATAATGTCAGGACAGTGATATAATTATAAACTTTCAAAGCACTGTATCGCCCATGTGTCGTCTTGTCACCAATACTGGGTAACAGTTCCGCCACTTCCCACACTCTTGCGGGTGGGCAGCGACCATTATTCTACGTTTATATTCATATCACCGTGTTGGGAATTTCATTGCGAGTACATTGATACCAAAATTAACGCTGTAGGACAAGTGTGGAAGTGATAACAATCCCAAGAGTAAAAACATTTTGTTGCTCTTGGGCACTCACGGCGAGTCATCTACGTAGGTATTTATTGGGTGCTGGTATTCATATAACTTTTGGTGACCGTTTTTGCTGATTTTCTTCTAGAGAATGTTATTGCGAACACGTTGGTACCAAAATGAAATACATAGCTCGAGAACTAAGGTCAGGAGAGTAAAAAGAGTATACACATTTTTGTTTTGACGCTTAATTAAGGTTATTGTGAGTACTCATCGCCTGCCTAGAAACTGGAACTAGTAATTCCATCTATCATACATATCATACAAGAGGAGCCACACATCTATGGATCATCCAATAAAATCAGCAGACTTCTAGATGTTACTACTGCTCGGCTTAGACTCGGTTACAAGTATCTCTGGGAATTCTCATTATCTGCTGATGTAGACCTGACCAAATGTAAACTGTGTCAACAAAATTATTCGCACACCCTCCGTCACTATGTGATGGAGTGCGAAAAGATACATGAATTTAGAGACAATTCTATAACCAATGTTCCAGCGATGTGTCAATATTTCATTCAAAATGATCTGCTACCAGAAATTTTAGCCAAATATCCCCAGTTTGCTAACTGTAGATAACAACTAAGTGATTGTAACCTATCCACCGCTGCCCACTGGATGGGGGGCGGTGTGCAGGACAAACATATAAATTTTGATACTAGCTCTCCACATATGTCAGTTGCTTAATTTAGAACCTGTACTTGAGGTCGATCTCGAACCCATTGTTGATGTGATGACTTATATTGAATTTTGTAACTAGCTCATCAAGATTGTAACTTGCTTAGCTAAATGAATTGTGGGGTTCAGTCCCTGAGCCCATTATGTGCCTCTGTAACCCTTTCCACAACCGCCCACAAGATGGGTATGGGGTGCATAATGGGGTGGGGTGTCTTGGCCAAACGTGCCACATCAAAACCACAAGTTGACATTGAATGTGAATTAACAATGAGACAAGTAAGATTTATACTAATACATTTATACTAACTCTGTTGAGCGTTGACCATTTATACATCAAATCTGTTGATGTGAGCACTTTAGTTTAGTCTGCCGTTTAAAGAAAAAAAGAGCATATCAATGGTATATCACAGAAAACGAATTTATCATAAACTCATGTATTTGTCTTATCATATTGAACTGCATTCATATTTTTAATATATAACAATATGAATATACAAATTTCTGTAAATCCCCTACCTTGTTGGAATCTGTGGAAATGAATGAGCAAATGTGCTGGCTGAAGGCGCTGAAGGAAACCACATTGGTTTCATTTTGGATACAAATGTCCATGGAAATTCAAAATGGAAACTAATTATATAGTTGAACCTGCAGAGACGAGTTTAAGAATCTGTGTTGAGAGTGATGGACACAGCCTTCACAATTATACTTCAGAGAATGTAAACATCTAAGAGTCATTAGAAATATGTGTAGAATAATAAACCCTACATTGTTTGAGTTAGGGAAAACACCATTTGTGATATATAGATACTATAGCTGTTCCTAAAGATTCACCCTTTTTTGCACCAGCAAGATAACATATAAGATTTTAAGAGTTGACGAATGTTAATATTCTTGTTTGATAAACTGTGAACTTGAGACATAGTTAATAAGAACATATTAACACAACAAAATGTTTTCAGAATCCTTAACACCACTTTCCAACAACTTATATAATTTATATAAATTATTTTAGAGAATAATACATAAATTATATATTTAAACATGATATAGTGTTTAGTGGAATGTATAAGGAGTCAAATTGTGTTAAAAAGAGCAATTTTTAGAAAATTTGGAAAAATACTTTTTTCTGTTCAAATTATAACTAAATGGATTATAAAGGTTTCACTCAGCCAATATATATCATTCACAATTTATTAATGAATTTTACAAAAAAACACCATAAATTTTATATTTAAACATGTAAAAACTATTTGTTTTACATTTGGAAGAAAATAATTGTAGAAAAACAATTTATAATTAAACCTTTGTGTTTGGATTTTTTGAGTAAAAGTTTCTCAAAGGCTCTCCTGCACCATTCTCAATGCAAATCATTCCCACACCTATGGCAAGAGATAGGCGAACGTTGTGTAGATGATTTGTGTTTGCTGGGAAGAGAGTGATGCAGGGGCTCAAGAGAGTGATGCAGAGGATCAAGAGAGTGATGCAGAGGCTCGAGAGAGTGATGGAGAGGCTCAAGAGAGGGATTCAGAGGCTTAAGAGAGTGATGCAGAGGCCTCAAGAGAGTGATGCAGAGGATCAAGAGAGGGATGCAGAGGCTTAGGAGAGTGATGCAGAGGCTGAAGAGAGTCTTGCAGAGGCTTAAGCGAGTGATGCAGGGGCTCAACAGAGTGATGCAGAGGCTCAAGAGAATGATGTAGAGGCTTAAGAGAGGGATGCAGAGGCTCAAGAGAATGATGCAGAGGCTCAAGAGAGTGATGCAGAGGATGAAGAGAGTGGTGCAAAGGCTTAGGAGAGTGATGCAGAGACTCAAGAGAGGGATGGAGAGGCTCATGAGAGTGATGCAGAGGCTCAAGAGAGTGATGCAGAGGCTCAAGAGTGATGCAGAGGCTCAAGAGAGTGATGCAGAGGATCAAGAGAGTGATGCAGAGGCTCAAGAGAGTGATGCAGAGGATCAAGAGAGGGATTCAGAGGCTCAAGAGAGGGATTCAGAGGCTTAATTGAGTGATGCAGAGGCAGAAGGGAGTGTTGCAGAGGCTCAAGAGAGGGATGCAGAGGCTTAAGAGGGTAATGCAGAGCCTCAAGAGAGTGATGCAAAGGCTCAAGAGAGGGATGCAGGGGGCCAAGAGAGTGATGCAGATGCTCAAGAGAGGGATGCAGAGAATGAAGAGTGATGCAAAGGCTCAAGAGAGGGATGCAGGGGGCCAAGAGAGTGATGCAGATGCTCAAGAGAGAGATGCAGATGATGAAGAGAGTGATGGGAGGCTCGAGAGAGTGATGCAGAGGCTCAAAAGAGGGATTCAGAGGCTCAAGAGAGGGATGCAGAGGCTGATGAGAGTGTTGCAGAGGCTCATGAGAGGGATGCAGAGGCTCAAGAGAGTGATGCAGAGGCTTACGAGAGTAATGTAGAGGCTCAAGAGAGGGATGTAGAGGCTCAAGAGAGTTGTGCAGAGGCTTACTAGTGTGATGCAGAGGCTCAAGAGAGGTATGTAGAGGCTCAAGAGAGTGATGCAGAAGCTTAAGAGAGTGATGCAGAGGCTTAAGAGAGTGATGCAGAGGCTGAAGAGAAGGATTCAGAGGCTCAAGAGATTGATGCAGAGGCTTAAGAGAGTGATGCAGAGGCTCAAGCGAGTGATGCAGAGGATCAAGAGAGTGATGCAGAGGCTCAAGAGAGGGATTCAGAGGCTTAAGAGAGTGATGCACAGGCCTCAAGAGAGTGATGCAGAGGCTCAAGAGAATGATTCAGAGGCTCAAGAGAGTGATGCAGAGGCTTATGAGAGTGATGCAGAGGCTCATGAGAGGGATGTAGAGGCTTAAGAGATTGATACAAAGGCTCAAAAGAGTGATGCAGAGGTTCAAGACAGTGATTCAGAGGCTTATGAGAGTAAAGCAGAGGCTTGAAAGAGTGAGGCAGAGGCTTAGGAGAGGGGATGCAGAGGCTCAAGAGAGTGATGCAGAGGCTTAGGAGGGTGATGCAGAGGCTCAAAAGAGTGATGCAGAGGCTTAAGAGAGGGATTCCGAGGCTCACGAGAGTGATGCCGAGGCTCAAGAGAGTGATGCAGAGGCTCAAGAGAGTGATGCTGAGGCTCAAGAGAGTGATGCAGAGGCTTAAGAGAGTGATGCAGAGGCATAAGAGAGTGATGCAGAGGCTTAAGAGAATGATGCAGAGGCATAAGAGAGTGATGCATAGGCTTAAGAAAGGGATGCAGAGGCTCAAGAGAGGGATGCAGAGGCTCAAGAGAGGGATGCAGAGGCTCAAGAGAGGAATGCAGAGGTTCATGAGAGAGATGCAGAGAATCAAGAGGGTGATGCAGAGGCTTAAGAGTGTGATGCAGAGGCTCAAGCGAGTGATGCAGAGGCTTAAGAGAGGGATGCCGAGGCTCAAGAGAGTGATGCAGAGGCTCAAGAGAGTGATGCAGAGGCTCAAGAGAGTGATGCAGAGGCTTAAGAGAGTGATGCAGAGGCATAAGAGAGTGATGCAGAGGCTCAAGAGAGGAATGCAGAGGTTCATGAGAGGGATGCAGGAGTTCAAGAGAGGGATGCAGAGGCTCAAGAGAGTGATTCAGAGGCTTACGAGAGTGATGCAGAGGCTTAAGAGAGTGATGCAAAGGCTTAAAAAAAGGATGCAGTGGCTCAAGAGAGGGATGCAGAGTTAAAGAGAGGGATGCAGGGGCTCATGAGAGGGATGCAGAGGCTCAAGTGAGGGATGCAGAGGCACAAGAGAGGAATGCAGAGTCTCTTGAGAGTGACGCAGAGGCTCAAGAGAGGGATGCAGAGGCTTAAGAGAGTGATGCAAAGGCTCAGGAGAGGGATGCAGAGGCTCATGAGAGGGATGCAGGAGTTAAAGAGAGTGATGCAGAGGCTCAAGAAAGGGATGCAGAAGCATAAGAAAGTGATGGAGAGGCTCAAAAAAGGGATGCAGAGGCTTAAGAGAGTGATGCAGAGGCTGAAGAGAGTGTTGCAGAGGCTTAAGAGAGGGTATGCAGTGGCTCAAGAGAGGGATGCAGAGGCTTAAGAGAGTGACGTAGAGGCTGATGAGAGTGTTGCAGACGCCTAAGAGAGGGATGCAGAGGCTCAAGAGCGTGATGCAAAGGCTCAAGAGAGTGATGCAGAGGCTTGAGAGAGGGATGCAGAGGCTCAAGAGAGGGATGTAGAGGGTCAAGAGAGTGATACAGAGGAACAAGAGAATGATGTAGAGGCATAAGAGAGGGATGCAGAGGCTCAAGAGAATGATGCAGGGGCACAAGAGAATGATGCAGAGGCTTAAGAGAGGGATGAAGAGGATCAAGAGAGTGGTGCAGAGGCTTAAGAGAGGAATGCAGAGGCTGAAAAGAATGATGCAGAGGCTTAAGAGAGGGTTGCAGAGGCTGAAGATAATGATGCAGAGGCTTAAGAGAGGGATGCAGAGGCACAAGAGAATGATGGAGAGGCTCAAGAGAGTGATGCAGAGGCTCAACAGAGTGATTCAGAGGCTTACGAGAGTGATGCAGAGGCTTAAGAATGTGATGCAGAGGCTTAAGAGAGTAATGCAAAGGCTCAGGAGAGGGATGCAGAGGCTCACGAGAGGGATGCAGGAGTTGAAGAGAGTGATGCAGAGGCTCAAGAAAAGGATGCAGAGGCTTAAGAAAGTGAGGCAGAGGCTCAAAAAAGGGATGTAGAGGCTTAAGCGAGTGAAGCAGAGGCTGAAGAGAGTGTTGCAGGGGCTTAAGAGAGGGATGCAGAGGCTCAAGAGAGGGATGCAGAGGCTTAAGAGAGTGATGTAGAGGCTGAAGAGAGTGTTGCACAGGCTTAAGTGAGGGATGCAGAGGCTCAAGAGAGTGATGCAAAGGCTCAAGAGAGTGATGCAGATCGCTCAAGCGAGTGATGCAGAGGCTGAAGAGAATGTTGCAGAGGCTCAAAAGAGGGATGCAGAGGCTCTTGAGAGTGACGCAGAGGCTCAAGAGAGGGACGCAGAGGCTTAAGAGAGGGATGCAGAGGCTCAAGAGAGTGATTTAGAGGCTTACGAGAGTGATGCAGAGGCTTAAGAGATTGAGGCAGAGGCTGAAGAGAGTGTTGCACAGGCTTAAGTGAGGGATGCAGAGGCTCAAGAGAGTGATGCAAAGGCTCAAGAGAGTGATGCAGAGGCTCAAGCGAGTGATGCAGAGGCTGAAGAGAGATGTTGCCGAGGCTCAAGAGAGGGATGCAGTGGCTCAAGAGAGTGATGCAGAGGCTTAAGAGAGTGAGGCAGAGGCTTAGGAGAGGGATGCAGAGGCTCAAGAGAGTAATGCAGAGGCTTAAGAGGGTGATGCAGAGGCTCAAGAGAGTGATGCAGAGGCTTGAGAGAGGGATGCAGAGGCTCATGAGAGGGATGCAGGAGTTCAAGAGAGGGATGCAGAGACACAAAAGAGTGATTCAGAGGTATACGAGAGTGATGCAGAGGCTTAAGAGATTGATGCAGAGGCTTAAGAGAGGGATGCAGGAGCTCAAGAGAGGGATGCAGAGGCTCAAGAGAGGGATGCAGGGGTTCAAGAGAGGGATGCAGAGGCTCATGAAAGGAATGCAGAGGCTAAAGAGAGTGATGCAGAGACTCAAGAGAGTTATGCAAAGGCTCAAGAGAGTGGTGCAGAGGCTTACGAGAGTGATGCAGAGGCTCATGAGCGGGATGTAGAGGCTCAAGAGAGTGATGTAGAAGCTTAAGAGAGTGATGCAGATGCTTAAGAGAGTGATGCAGAGGCTCAAGAGATGGATGCAGAGGCTCAAGAGAGGGATGCAGGGCATCAAGAGAATGATGTAGAGGCTTATGAGAAGGATGTAGAGGCTCAAGAGAATGATGCAGAGGCTCAAGAGAGTGATGCAGAGGATCAAGAGAGGGATGCAGAGGTTTAAGAGAGTGATGCAGAGTCTGAAGAGAGTGATGCAGAGGCTCAAGAGATTGATGTGGAAACTCAAGAGAGTGATGCAGAGGCTCAAGAGAGGGATGCAGAGGCTCAAGTGAGGGATGCAGAGTCAAAAGAGAGGGATGCAGAGGCTCTTGAGAGTGATGCAGAGGCTAAAGAGAGGGATGCAGAGGCTTAAGAGAGTGATGCAAAGGCTTAAGAGCGGAATGCAGAGACTCAAGAGAAGGATGCAGGAGTTCAAGCGAGGGATGCAGAGGCTCAAGAGAGGGATGCAGAGGCTCAAGAGACGGATGCAGGGGATCAAGAGAGGGATGCAGAGACTCAAGTGAGGGATGAAGAGGCTGAAGAGAGTGATGCAGAGGCTCAAGAGAGGGATGCAGAGGCTTAAGAGAATGATGCAGAGGCTGAAGAGAGTGTTGCACAGGCTTAAGGGAGGGACGCAGAGGCTCACGAGAGTGATGCAAAGGCTCAGGAGAGTGATGCAGAGGCTCAAGAGAGTGATGCAGAGGCTGAAGAGAGTGTTGCAGAGGCTCAAGAGAGGGATGCAGAGGCTTAAGAGAGGGACGCAGAGGCTCAAGAGAGGGATGCAGAGGATTAAGAGAGTGATGCAGAGGCTGAAGAGAGTGTTGCAGAGGCTTAAGAGAGGGATGCAGAGGCTCAAGAGAGTGATGCAAAGGCTCAAGAGAGTGATGCAGAGGCTCAAGAGAGTGATGCAGAGGATCAAGAGAGTGATGCAGAGGCTAAATAGAGTGTTGCAGAGGTTTAGGAGAGGGATGCAGAGGCTCAGAAGAGTGATGCAAAGGCTGAAGAGAGTGATGCAGAGGCTCAAGAGAGTGATGCAGAGGCTCAAGCGAGTGATGCAGAGGCTGAAGAGAGTGTTGCCGAGGCTCAAGAGAGGGATGCAGTGGCTCAAGAGAGTGATGCAGAGGCTTAAGAGAGTGAGGCAGAGGCTTAGGAGAGGGATGCAGAGGCTCAAGAGAGTAATGCAGAGGCTTAAGAGGGTGATGCAGAGGCTCAAGAGAGTGATGCAGAGGCTTGAGAGAGGGATGCAGAGGCTCATGAGAGGGATGCAGGTGTTCAAGAGAGGGATGCAGAGGCACAAAAGAGTGATTCAGAGGTATACGAGAGTGATGCAGAGGCTTAAGAGATTGATGCAGAGGCTTAAGAGAGGGATGCAGGGGCTCAAGAGAGGGATGCAGAGGCTCAAGAGAGGGATGCAGGGGTTCAAGAGAGGGATGCAGAGGCTCATGAAAGGGATGCAGAGGCTAAAGAGAGTGATGCAGAGACTCAAGAGAGTTATGCAAAGGCTCAAGAGAGTGGTGCAGAGGCTTACGAGAGTGATGCAGAGGCTCATGAGCGGGATGTAGAGGCTCAAGAGAGTGATGTAGAAGCTTAAGAGAGTGATGCAGATGCTTAAGAGAGTGATGCAGAGGCTCAAGAGAGGGATGCAGAGGCTCAAGAGAGGGATGCAGGGGCTCAAGAGAGGGATGCAGAGGCTCAAGTGAGGGATGCAGAGGCACAAGAGAGGGATGCAGAGTCTCTTGAGAGTGACGCAGAGGCTCAAGAGAGGGATGCAGAGGCTTAAGAGAGTGATGCAAAGGCTCAAGAGAGGGATGCAGAGGCTCATGAGAGGGATGCAGGAGTTAAAGAGAGTGATGCAGAGGCTCAAGAAAGGGATGCAGAAGCATAAGAAAGTGATGCAGAGGCTCAAAAAAGGGATGCAGAGGCTTAAGAGAGTGATGCAGAGGCTGAAGAGAGTGTTGCAGACGCCTAAGAGAGGGATGCAGAGGCTCAAGAGCGTGATGCAAAGGCTCAAGAGAGTGATGCAGATCGCTCAAGCGAGTGATGCAGAGGCTGAAGAGAGTGTTGCAGAGACTCAAGAGAGGGATGCAGAGGCTCTTGTGAGTGACGCAGAGGCTCAAGAGAGGAACGCAGAGGCTTAAGAGAGGGATGCAGAGGCTCAAGAGAGTGATTCAGAGGCTTACGAGAGTGATGCAGAGGCTTAAGAGATTGAGGCAGAGGCTGCAGAGAGTGTTGCACAGGCTTCAGTGAGGGATGCAGAGGCTCAAGAGAGTAATGCAAAGGCTCAAGAGAGTGATGCAGAGGCTCAAGCGAGTGATGCAGAGGCTGAAGAGAGTGTTGCCGAGGCTCAAGAGAGGGATGCAGTGGCTCAAGAGAGTGATGCAGAGGCTTAAGAGAGTGAGGCAGAGGCTTAGGAGAGGGATGCAGAGGCTCAAGAGAGTAATGCAGAGGCTTAAGAGGGTGATGCAGAGGCTCAAGAGAGTGATGCAGAGGCTTGAGAGAGGGATGCAGAGGCTCATGAGAGGGATGCAGAGGCTCATGAGAGGGATGCAGGAGTTCAAGAGAGGGATGCAGAGGCACAAAAGAGTGATTCAGAGGTATACGAGAGTGATGCAGAGGCATAAGAGATTGATGCAGAGGCTTAAGAGAGGGATGCAGGGGCTCAAGAGAGGGATGCAGAGGCTCAAGAGAGGGATGCAGGGGCTCAAGAAAGGGATGCAGAGGCTCACGTGAGGGATGCAGAGGTACAAGAGAGGGATGCAGAGTCTCTTGAGAGTGACGCAGTGGCTCAATAGAGGGATGCAGAGGCTTAGGAGAGTGAGGCAAAGGCTCAGGACAGGGATGCAGAGGCTCATGAGAGGGATGCAGGAGTTAAAGAGAGTCATGCAGAGGCTCAAGAAAGGGATGCAGAGGCTTAAGAAAGTGATGCAGAGGCTCAAAAAAGGAATGCAGAGGCTTAAGAGAGTGATGCAGAGGCTGAAGAGAGTGTTGCAGGGGCTTAAGAGAGGGATGCAGAGGCTCAAGAGAGGGATGCAGAGGCTTAAGAGAGTGATGTAGAGGCTGAAGAGAGTGTTGCAGACGCTTAAGAGAGGAGATGCAGAGGCTCAAGAGAGTGATGCAAAGGCTCAAGAGAGTGAAGCAGAGGCTTAAGAGAGGGATGCAGAGGCTCAAGAGAGGGATTCAGAGGATCAAGAGAGTGATCGAGAGGCTCAAGAGAGTGATGCAGAGGCTGAAGAGAGAGATGCAGAGGCTTAAGAGAGTGATGCAGAGGTTCAAGAAAGTGATGCAGAGGCACAAGAGAATGATGTAGAGGCATAAGAGAGGGATGCAGAGGCTCAAGAGAATGATGCATGGGCTCAGAGAATGATGCAGAGGCTTACGAGAGGGATGCAGAGGATCAAGAAAGTGATGCAGAGGCTTAGGAGAGGAATGCAGAGGCTCAAGAGAGTGATGGAGAGGCTCAAGAGAGTGATGCAGAGGCTCAACAGAATGATTCAGAGGCTCAAGAGAGTGATGCAGAGGCTTAAGAGAGTGATGCAGAGGCTTAAGAGCGGGATGCAAAGGCTAAAGAGAGGGATGCAGAGGATCATGAGAGGGATGCTGGGGCTCATGAGAGGGATGCAGAGGCTCAAGAGCCGGATGCAGGGGATCAAGAGAGGGATGCAGAGACTCAAATGAGGGATGAAGAGGCTGAAGAGAGTGATGCAGAGGCTCAAGAGAGGGATGCAGATGCTCAAGAGAGGGATGCAGAGGCTTAAGAGAGTGATGCAGAGGCTGAAGAGAGTGTTGCACAGGCTTAAGAGAGGGATGTAGAGGCTCAAGAGAGTGATGCAAAGGCTCAAGAGAATGATGCAGAGGCTCAAGAGAGTGATGCAGAGGCTGAAGAGGGTGTTGCAGAGGCTCAAGAGAGGGATGCAGAGGCTTAAGAGAGGGATGCAGAGGCTCAAGAGAAGGAAGCAGAGGCTTCAGAGAGTGATGCAGAGGCTGAAGAGAGTGTTGCAGAGGCTTAAGAGAGGGATGCAGAGGCTCAAGAGAGTGATGCAGAGGCTCAAGAGAGTGATGCAGAGGATCAAGAGAGTGATGCAGAGGCTAAATAGAGTGTTGCAGAGGTTTAGGAGAGGGATGCAGAGGCTCAGAAGAGTGATGCAAAGGCTGAAGAGAGTGATGCAGAGGCTCAAGAGAGTGCTGCAGAGGATCAAAAGAGTGATGCAGAGGCTGAAGAGAGAGATGCAGAGGCTAAAGAGAGTGATGCAGAGGCTCAATAGAGTGATGCAGGGCATCAAGAGAATGATGTAGAGGCTTATGAGAAGGATGTAGAGGCTCAAGAGAATGATGCAGAGGCTCAAGAGAGTGATGCAGAGGATCAAGAGAGGGATGCAGAGCTTTAAGAGAGTGATGCAGAGTCTGAAGAGAGTGATGCAGAGGCTCAAGAGATTGATGTGGAAACTCAAGAGAGTGATGCAGAGGCTCAAGTGAGGGATGCAGAGTCAAAAGAGAGGGATGCAGAGGCTCTTGAGAGTGATGCAGAGGCTAAAGAGAGGGATGCAGAGGCTTAAGAGAGTGATGCAAAGGCTTAAGAGCGGAATGCAGAGACTCAAGAGAAGGATGCAGGAGTTCAAGCGAGGGATGCAGAGGCTCAAGAGAGGGATGCAGAGGTTCAAGAGACGGATGCAGGGGATCAAGAGAGGGATGCAGAGACTCAAGTGAGGGATGAAGAGGCTGAAGAGAGTGATGCAGAGGCTCAAGAGAGGGATGCAGAGGCTTAAGAGAATGATGCAGAGGCTGAAGAGAGTGTTGCACAGGCTTAAGGGAGGGACGCAGAGGCTCACGAGAGTGATGCAAAGGCTCAGGAGAGTGATGCAGAGGCTGAAGAGAGTGATGCAGAGGCTGAAGAGAGTGTTGCAGAGGCTCAAGAGAGGGATGCAGAGGCTTAAGAGAGGGACGCAGAGGCTCAGGAGAGGGATGCAGAGGCTCATGAGAGGGATGCAGGAGTTCAAGAGAATGATGCAGAGGCTGAAGAAAGGGATGCAGAGGCTTACGAAAGTGATGCAGAGGCTCAAAAAATGGATGCAAAGGCTAAAGTGGGTGATGCAGAGGCTCAAGAGCGTGATGCCGAGGCTCAAGAGAGGGATGCAGAGGCTCAAGAGAGTGATGCTGAGGATCAAGAGAGGGAAAGCAGAGGCTTAAGAGAGGGAAAGCAGAGGCTTAAGAGAGTGATGCAGAAGCTGAAGAGAGTGTTGCAGAGGCTTAAGAGAGTGATGCAGGGGCTCAAGAGAGTGATGCAGAGGCATAAGTGAGTGATGCAAAGGCTCAAGAGAGTGATGCAGAGGATCAAGAGAGTGATGCAGAGGCTCGAGAGAGTGATGGAGAGGCTCAAGAGAGGGATTCAGAGGCTTAAGAGAGTGATGCAGAGGCCTCAAGAGAGTGATGCAGAGGATCAAGAGAGGGATGCAGAGGCTTAGGAGAGTGATGCAGAGGCTGAAGAGAGTCTTGCAGAGGCTTAAGCGAGTGATGCAGGGGCTCAACAGAGTGATGCAGAGGCTCAAGAGAATGATGTAGAGGCTTAAGAGAGGGATGCAGAGGCTCAAGAGAATGATGCAGAGGCTCAAGAGAGTGATGCAGAGGATGAAGAGAGTGGTGCAAAGGCTTAGGAGAGTGATGCAGAGACTCAAGAGAGGGATGGAGAGGCTCATGAGAGTGATGCAGAGGCTCAAGAGAGTGATGCAGAAGCTCAAGAGTGATGCAGAGGCTTAAGAGAGTGATGCAGAGGATCAAGAGAGTGATGCAGAGGCTCAAGAGAGTGATGCAGAGGATCAAGAGAGGGATTCAGAGGCTCAAGAGAGGGATTCAGAGGCTTAATTGAGTGATGCAGAGGCAGAAGGGAGTGTTGCAGAGGCTCAAGAGAGGGATGCAGAGGCTTAAGAGGGTAATGCAGAGCCTCAAGAGAGTGATAAAAAGGCTCAAGAGAGGGATGCAGGGGGCCAAGAGAGTGATGCAGATGCTCAAGAGAGGGATGCAGAGAATGAAGAGTGATGCAAAGGCTCAAGAGAGGGATGCAGGGGGCCAAGAGAGTGATGCAGAGTCTGAAGAGAGTGATGCAGAGGCTCAAGAGATTGATATGGAAACTCAAGAGAGTGATGCAGAGGCTCAAGAGAGGGATGCAGAGGCTCAAGTGAGGGATGCAGAGTCAAAAGAGAGGGATGCAGAGGCTCTTGAGAGTGA
The DNA here is from genome assembly GCF_040958095.1 of Procambarus clarkii. Classification (NCBI taxonomy): domain Eukaryota; kingdom Metazoa; phylum Arthropoda; class Malacostraca; order Decapoda; family Cambaridae; genus Procambarus; species Procambarus clarkii. Next base: position 4,830,193 of record NC_091212.1, on the reverse strand, counting down.
TGCAGAGGCTAAAGAGAGGGATGCAGAGGCTTAAGAGAGTGATGCAAAGGCTTAAGAGCGGAATGCAGAGACTCAAGAGAAGGATGCAGGAGTTCAAGCGAGGGATGCAGAGGCTCAAGAGAGGGATGCAGAGGTTCAAGAGACGGATGCAGGGGATCAAGAGAGGGATGCAGAGACTCAAGTGAGGGATGAAGAGGCTGAAGAGAGTGATGCAGAGGCTCAAGAGAGGGATGCAGAGGCTTAAGAGAATGATGCAGAGGCTGAAGAGAGTGTTGCACAGGCTTAAGGGAGGGACGCAGAGGCTCACGAGAGTGATGCAAAGGCTCAGGAGAGTGATGCAGAGGCTGAAGAGAGTGATGCAGAGGCTGAAGAGAGTGTTGCAGAGGCTCAAGAGAGGGATGCAGAGGCTTAAGAGAGGGACGCAGAGGCTCAAGAGAGGGATGCAGAGGATTAAGAGAGTGATGCAGAGGCTGAAGAGAGTGTTGCAGAGGCTTAAGAGAGGGATGCAGAGGCTCAAGAGAGTGAAGCAAAGGCTCAAGAGAGTGATGCAGAGGCTCAAGAGAGTGATGCAGAGGATCAAGAGAGTGATGCAGAGGCTAAATAGAGTGTTGCAGAGGTTTAGGAGAGGGATGCAGAGGCTCAGAAGAGTGATGCAAAGGCTGAAGAGAGTGATGCAGAGGCTCAAGAGAGTGATGCAGAGGATCAAGAGAGTGATGCAGAGGCTGAAGAGAGAAATGCAGAGGCTAAAGAGAGTGATGCAGAGGCTCAATGGAGTGATGCAGGGCATCAAGAGAATGATGTAGAGGCTTATGAGAAGGATGTAGAGGCTCAAGAGAATGATGCAGAGGCTCAAGAGAGTGATGCAGAGGATCAAGAGAGGGATGCAGAGGTTTAAGAGAGTGATGCAGAGTCTGAAGAGAGTGATGCAGAGGCTCAAGAGATTGATGCGGAAACTCAAGAGAGTGATGCAGAGGCTCAAGAGAGGGATGCAGAGGCTCAAGTGAGGGATGCAGAGTCAAAAGAGAGGGATGCAGAGGCTCTTGAGAGTGATGCAGAGGCTCAAGAGAGGGATGCAGAGGCTTAAGAGAGTGATGCAAAGGCTTAAGAGCGGAATGCAGAGGCTCAAGAGAAGGATGCAGGAGTTCAAGCGAGGGATGCAGAGGCTCGAGAGAGGGATGCAGAGGCTCAAGAGAGGGATACAGAGGCACAAGAGAGGGATGCAGAGGCTCTTGAGAGTGACGCAGAGGCTCAAGAAAGGGATGTAGAGGCTTAAGAGAGTGATGCAAAGGCTCAGGAGAGGGATGCAGAGGCTCATGAGAGGGATGCAGGAGTTCAAGAGAATGATGCAGAGGCTGAAGAAAGGGATGCAGAGGCTTACGAAAGTGATGCAGAGGCTCAAAAAATGGATGCAAAGGCTAAAGTGGGTGATGCAGAGGCTCAAGAGCGTGATGCCGAGGCTCAAGAGAGGGATGCAGAGGCTCAAGAGAGTGATGCTGAGGATCAAGAGAGGGAAAGCAGAGGCTTAAGAGAGGGAAAGCAGAGGCTTAAGAGAGTGATGCAGAAGCTGAAGAGAGTGTTGCAGAGGCTTAAGAGAGTGATGCAGGGGCTCAAGAGAGTGATGCAGAGGCATAAGTGAGTGATGCAAAGGCTCAAGAGAGTGATGCAGAGGATCAAGAGAGTGATGCAGAGGCTCGAGAGAGTGATGGAGAGGCTCAAGAGAGGGATTCAGAGGCTTAAGAGAGTGATGCAGAGGCCTCAAGAGAGTGATGCAGAGGATCAAGAGAGGGATGCAGAGGCTTAGGAGAGTGATGCAGAGGCTGAAGAGAGTCTTGCAGAGGCTTAAGCGAGTGATGCAGGGGCTCAACAGAGTGATGCAGAGGCTCAAGAGAATGATGTAGAGGCTTAAGAGAGGGATGCAGAGGCTCAAGAGAATGATGCAGAGGCTCAAGAAAGTGATGCAGAGGATGAAGAGAGTGGTGCAAAGGCTTAGGAGAGTGATGCAGAGACTCAAGAGAGGGATGGAGAGGCTCATGAGAGTGATGCAGAGGCTCAAGAGAGTGATGCAGAGGCTCAAGAGTGATGCAGAGGCTTAAGAGAGTGATGCAGAGGATCAAGAGAGTGATGCAGAGGCTCAAGAGAGTGATGCAGAGGATCAAGAGAGGGATTCAGCGGCTCAAGAGAGGGATTCAGAGGCTTAATTGAGTGATGCAGAGGCAGAAGGGAGTGTTGCAGAGGCTCAAGAGAGGGATGCAGAGGCTTAAGAGGGTAATGCAGAGCCTCAAGAGAGTGATAAAAAGGCTCAAGAGAGGGATGCAGGGGGCCAAGAGAGTGATGCAGATGCTCAAGAGAGGGATGCAGAGAATGAAGAGTGATGCAAAGGCTCAAGAGAGGGATGCAGGGGGCCAAGAGAGTGATGCAGAGTCTGAAGAGAGTGATGCAGAGGCTCAAGAGATTGATATGGAAACTCAAGAGAGTGATGCAGAGGCTCAAGAGAGGGATGCAGAGGCTCAAGTGAGGGATGCAGAGTCAAAAGAGAGGGATGCAGAGGCTCTTGAGAGTGATGCAGAGGCTAAAGAGAGGGATGCAGAGGCTTAAGAGAGTGATGCAAAGGCTTAAGAGCGGAATGCAGAGACTCAAGAGAAGGATGCAGGAGTTCAAGCGAGGGATGCAGAGGCTCAAGAAAGGGATGCAGAGGTTCAAGAGACGGATGCAGGGGATCAAGAGAGGGATGCAGAGACTCAAGTGAGGGATGAAGAGGCTGAAGAGAGTGATGCAGAGGCTCAAGAGAGGGATGCAGAGGCTTAAGAGAATGATGCAGAGGCTGAAGAGAGTGTTGCACAGGCTTAAGGGAGGGACGCAGAGGCTCACGAGAGTGATGCAAAGGCTCAGGAGAGTGATGCAGAGGCTCAAGAGAGTGATGCAGAGGCTGAAGAGAGTGTTGCAGAGGCTCAAGAGAGGGATGCAGAGGCTTAAGAGAGGGACGCAGAGGCTCAAGAGAGGGATGCAGAGGATTAGGAGAGTGGTGCAGAGGCTGAAGAGAGTGTTGCAGAGGCTTAAGAGAGGGATGCAGAGGCTCAAGAGAGTGATGCAAAGGCTCAAGAGAGTGATGCAGAGGCTCAAGAGAGTGATGCAGAGGATCAAGAGAGTGATGCAGAGGCTAAATAGAGTGTTGCAGAGGTTTAGGAGAGGGATGCAGAGGCTCAGAAGAGAGTGATGCAGAGGCTCAAGAGAGTGATGCAGAGGATCAAGAGAGTGATGCAGAGGCTGAAGAGAGAGATGCAGAGGCTAAAGAGAGTGATGCAGAGGCTCAATAGAGTGATGCAGGGCATCAAGAGAATGATGTAGAGGCTTATGAGAAAGGATGTAGAGGCTCAAGAGAATGATGCAGAGGCTCAAGAGAGTGATGCAGAGGATCAAGAGAGGGATGCAGAGGTTTAAGAGAGTGATGCAGAGTCTGAAGAGAGTGATGCAGAGGCTCAAGAGATTGATGTGGAAACTCAAGAGAGTGATGCAGAGGCTCAAGAGAGGGATGCAGAGGCTCAAGTGAGGGATGCAGAGTCAAAAGAGAGGGATGCCGAGGCTCTTGAGAGTGATGCAGAAGCTCAAGAGAGGGATGCAGAGGCTTAACAGAGTGATGCAAAGGCTTAAGAGCGGAATGCAGAGGCTCAAGAGAAGGATGCAGGAGTTCAAGCGAGGGATGCAGAGGCTCGAGAGAGGGATGCAGAGGCTCAAGAGAGGGATACAGAGGCACAAGAGAGGGATGCAGAGGCTCTTGAGAGTGACGCAGAGGCTCAAGAAAGGGATGTAGAGGCTTAAGAGAGTGATGCAAAGGCTCAGGAGAGGGATGCAGAGGCTCATGAGAGGGATGCAGGAGTTCAAGAGAATGATGCAGAGGCTGAAGAAAGGGATGCAGAGGCTTACGAAAGTGATGCAGAGGCTCAAAAAATGGATGCAAAGGCTAAAGTGGGTGATGCAGAGGCTCAAGAGCGTGATGCCGAGGCTCAAGAGAGGGATGCAGAGGCTCAAGAGAGTGATGCTGAGGATCAAGAGAGGGAAAGCAGAGGCTTAAGAGAGGGAAAGCAGAGGCTTAAGAGAGGGAAAGCAGAGGCTTAAGAGAGTGTTGCAGAGGCTTAAGAGAGTGATGCAGGGGCTCAAGAGAGTGATGCAGAGGCATAAGTGAGTGATGCAAAGGCTCAAGAGAGTGATGCAGAGGATCAAGAGAGTGATGCAGAGGCTCGAGAGAGTGATGGAGAGGCTCAAGAGAGGGATTCAGAGGCTTAAGAGAGTGATGCAGAGGCCTCAAGAGAGTGATGCAGAGGATCAAGAGAGGGATGCAGAGGCTTAGGAGAGTGATGCAGAGGCTGAAGAGAGTCTTGCAGAGGCTTAAGCGAGTGATGCAGGGGCTCAACAGAGTGATGCAGAGGCTCAAGAGAATGATGTAGAGGCTTAAGAGAGGGATGCAGAGGCTCAAGAGAATGATGCAGAGGCTCAAGAGAGTGATGCAGAGGATGAAGAGAGTGGTGCAAAGGCTTAGGAGAGTGATGCAGAGACTCAAGAGAGGGATGGAGAGGCTCATGAGAGTGATGCAGAGGCTCAAGAGAGTGATGCAGAGGATCAAGAGAGGGATTCAGAGGCTCAAGAGAGGGATTCAGAGGCTTAATTGAGTGATGCAGAGGCAGAAGGGAGTGTTGCAGAGGCTCAAGAGAGGGATGCAGAGGCTTAAGAGGGTAATGCAGAGCCTCAAGAGAGTGATAAAAAGGCTCAAGAGAGGGATGCAGGGGGCCAAGAGAGTGATGCAGATGCTCAAGAGAGGGATGCAGAGAATGAAGAGTGATGCAAAGGCTCAAGAGAGGGATGCAGGGGGCCAAGAGAGTGATGCAGATGCTCAAGAGAGAGATGCAGATGATGAAGAGAGTGATGGGAGGCTCGAGAGAGTGATGCAGAGGCTCAAAAGAGGGATTCAGAGGCTCAAGAGAGGGATGCAGAGGCTGATGAGAGTGTTGCAGAGGCTCAAGAGAGGGATGCAGAGGCTCAAGAGAGTGATGCAGAGGCTTACGAGAGTAATGTAGAGGCTCAAGAGAGGGATGTAGAGGCTCAAGAGAGTTGTGCAGAGGCTTACTAGTGTGATGCAGAGGCTCAAGAGAGGTATGTAGAGGCTCAAGAGAGTGATGCAGAAGCTTAAGAGAGTGATGCAGAGGCTTAAGAGAGTGATGCAGAGGCTGAAGAGAAGGATTCAGAGGCTCAAGAGATTGATGCAGAGGCTTAAGAGAGTGATGCAGAGGCTCAAGCGAGTGATGCAGAGGATCAAGAGAGTGATGCAGAGGCTCGAGAGAGTGTTGCAGAGGCTCAAGAGAGGGATTCAGAGGCTTAAGAGAGTGATGCACAGGCCTCAAGAGAGTGATGCAGAGGCTCAAGAGAATGATTCAGAGGCTCAAGAGAGTGATGCAGAGGCTTATGAGAGTGATGCAGAGGCTCATGAGAGGGATGTAGAGGCTTAAGAGATTGATACAAAGGCTCAAAAGAGTGATGCAGAGGTTCAAGACAGTGATTCAGAGGCTTATGAGAGAAATGCAGAGGCTTGAGAGAGTGAGGCAGAGGCTTAGGAGAGGGGATGCAGAGGCTCAAGAGAGTGATGCAGAGGCTTAGGAGGGTGATGCAGAGGCTCAAAAGAGTGATGCAGAGGCTTAAGAGAGGGATGCCGAGGCTCAAGAGAGCGATGCCGAGGCTCAAGAGAGTGATGCAGAGGCTCAAGAGAGTGATGCTGAGGCTCAAGAGAGTGATGCAGAGGCTTAAGAGAGTGATGCAGAGGCATAAGAGAGTGATGCAGAGGCTAAAGAGAATGATGCAGAGGCATCAGAGAGTGATGCATAGGCTTAAGAAAGGGATGCAGAGGCTCAAGAGAGGGATGCAGAGCCTCAAGAGAGGGATGCAGAGGCTCAAGATAGGAATGCAGAGGTTCATGAGAGAGATGCAGAGGATCAAGAGGGTGATGCAGAGGCTTAAGAGTGTGATGCAGAGGCTCAAGCGAGTGATGCAGAGGCTTAAGAGAGGGATGCCGAGGCTCAAGAGAGTGATGCAGAGGCTCAAGAGAGTGATGCAGAGGCTCAAGAGAGTGATGCAGAGGCTTAAGAGAGTGATGCAGAGGCATAAGAGAGTGATGCAGAGGCTCAAGAGAGGAATGCAGAGGTTCATGAGAGGGATGCAGGAGTTCAAGAGAGGGATGCAGAGGCTCAAGAGAGTGATTCAGAGGCTTACGAGAGTGATGCAGAGGCTTAAGAGAGTGATGCAAAGGCTTAAGAAAAGGATGCAGTGGCTCAAGAGAGGGATGCAGAGTTAAAGAGAGGGATGCAGGGGCTCATGAGAGGGATGCAGAGGCTCAAGTGAGGGATGCAGAGGCACAAGAGAGGAATGCAGAGTCTCTTGAGAGTGACGCAGAGGCTCAAGAGAGGGATGCAGAGGCTCAAGAGTGATGCAGAGGCTTAAGAGAGTGATGCAGAGGATCAAGAGAGTGATGCAGAGGCTCAAGAGAGTGATGCAGAGGATCAAGAGAGGGATTCAGCGGCTCAAGAGAGGGATTCAGAGGCTTAATTGAGTGATGCAGAGGCAGAAGGGAGTGTTGCAGAGGCTCAAGAGAGGGATGCAGAGGCTTAAGAGGGTAATGCAGAGCCTCAAGAGAGTGATAAAAAGGCTCAAGAGAGGGATGCAGGGGGCCAAGAGAGTGATGCAGATGCTCAAGAGAGGGATGCAGAGAATGAAGAGTGATGCAAAGGCTCAAGAGAGGGATGCAGGGGGCCAAGAGAGTGATGCAGAGTCTGAAGAGAGTGATGCAGAGGCTCAAGAGATTGATATGGAAACTCAAGAGAGTGATGCAGAGGCTCAAGAGAGGGATGCAGAGGCTCAAGTGAGGGATGCAGAGTCAAAAGAGAGGGATGCAGAGGCTCTTGAGAGTGATGCAGAGGCTAAAGAGAGGGATGCAGAGGCTTAAGAGAGTGATGCAAAGGCTTAAGAGCGGAATGCAGAGACTCAAGAGAAGGATGCAGGAGTTCAAGCGAGGGATGCAGAGGCTCAAGAGAGGGATGCAGAGGTTCAAGAGACGGATGCAGGGGATCAAGAGAGGGATGCAGAGACTCAAGTGAGGGATGAAGAGGCTGAAGAGAGTGATGCAGAGGCTCAAGAGAGGGATGCAGAGGCTTAAGAGAATGATGCAGAGGCTGAAGAGAGTGTTGCACAGGCTTAAGGGAGGGACGCAGAGGCTCACGAGAGTGATGCAAAGGCTCAGGAGAATGATGCAGAGGCTCAAGAGAGTGATGCAGAGGCTGAAGAGAGTGTTGCAGAGGCTCAAGAGAGGGATACAGAGGCTTAAGAGAGGGACGCAGAGGCTCAAGAGAGGGATGCAGAGGATTAGGAGAGTGGTGCAGAGGCTGAAGAGAGTGTTGCAGAGGCTTAAGAGAGGGATGCAGAGGCTCAAGAGAGTGATGCAAAGGCTCAAGAGAGTGATGCAGAGGCTCAAGAGAGTGATGCAGAGGATCAAGAGAGTGATGCAGAGGCTAAATAGAGTGTTGCAGAGGTTTAGGAGAGGGATGCAGAGGCTCAGAAGAGAGTGATGCAGAGGCTCAAGAGAGTGATGCAGAGGATCAAGAGAGTGATGCAGAGGCTGAAGAGAGAGATGCAGAGGCTAAAGAGAGTGATGCAGAGGCTCAATAGAGTGATGCAGGGCATCAAGAGAATGATGTAGAGGCTTATGAGAAAGGATGTAGAGGCTCAAGAGAATGATGCAGAGGCTCAAGAGAGTGATGCAGAGGATCAAGAGAGGGATGCAGAGGTTTAAGAGAGTGATGCAGAGTCTGAAGAGAGTGATGCAGAGGCTCAAGAGATTGATGTGGAAACTCAAGAGAGTGATGCAGAGGCTCAAGAGAGGGATGCAGAGGCTCAAGTGAGGGATGCAGAGTAAAAAAAAAGAGAGGGATGCCGAGGCTCTTGAGAGTGATGCAGAAGCTCAAGAGAGGGATGCAGAGGCTTAACAGAGTGATGCAAAGGCTTAAGAGCGGAATGCAGAGGCTCAAGAGAAGGATGCAGGAGTTCAAGCGAGGGATGCAGAGGCTCGAGAGAGGGATGCAGAGGCTCAAGAGAGGGATACAGAGGCACAAGAGAGGGATGCAGAGGCTCTTGAGAGTGACGCAGAGGCTCAAGAAAGGGATGTAGAGGCTTAAGAGAGTGATGCAAAGGCTCAGGAGAGGGATGCAGAGGCTCATGAGAGGGATGCAGGAGTTCAAGAGAATGATGCAGAGGCTGAAGAAAGGGATGCAGAGGCTTACGAAAGTGATGCAGAGGCTCAAAAAATGGATGCAAAGGCTAAAGTGGGTGATGCAGAGGCTCAAGAGCGTGATGCCGAGGCTCAAGAGAGGGATGCAGAGGCTCAAGAGAGTGATGCTGAGGATCAAGAGAGGGAAAGCAGAGGCTTAAGAGAGGGAAAGCAGAGGCTTAAGAGAGGGAAAGCAGAGGCTTAAGAGAGTGTTGCAGAGGCTTAAGAGAGTGATGCAGGGGCTCAAGAGAGTGATGCAGAGGCATAAGTGAGTGATGCAAAGGCTCAAGAGAGTGATGCAGAGGATCAAGAGAGTGATGCAGAGGCTCGAGAGAGTGATGGAGAGGCTCAAGAGAGGGATTCAGAGGCTTAAGAGAGTGATGCAGAGGCCTCAAGAGAGTGATGCAGAGGATCAAGAGAGGGATGCAGAGGCTTAGGAGAGTGATGCAGAGGCTGAAGAGAGTCTTGCAGAGGCTTAAGCGAGTGATGCAGGGGCTCAACAGAGTGATGCAGAGGCTCAAGAGAATGATGTAGAGGCTTAAGAGAGGGATGCAGAGGCTCAAGAGAATGATGCAGAGGCTCAAGAGAGTGATGCAGAGGATGAAGAGAGTGGTGCAAAGGCTTAGGAGAGTGATGCAGAGACTCAAGAGAGGGATGGAGAGGCTCATGAGAGTGATGCAGAGGCTCAAGAGAGTGATGCAGAGGATCAAGAGAGGGATTCAGAGGCTCAAGAGAGGGATTCAGAGGCTTAATTGAGTGATGCAGAGGCAGAAGGGAGTGTTGCAGAGGCTCAAGAGAGGGATGCAGAGGCTTAAGAGGGTAATGCAGAGCCTCAAGAGAGTGATAAAAAGGCTCAAGAGAGGGATGCAGGGGGCCAAGAGAGTGATGCAGATGCTCAAGAGAGGGATGCAGAGAATGAAGAGTGATGCAAAGGCTCAAGAGAGGGATGCAGGGGGCCAAGAGAGTGATGCAGATGCTCAAGAGAGAGATGCAGATGATGAAGAGAGTGATGGGAGGCTCGAGAGAGTGATGCAGAGGCTCAAAAGAGGGATTCAGAGGCTCAAGAGAGGGATGCAGAGGCTGATGAGAGTGTTGCAGAGGCTCAAGAGAGGGATGCAGAGGCTCAAGAGAGTGATGCAGAGGCTTACGAGAGTAATGTAGAGGCTCAAGAGAGGGATGTAGAGGCTCAAGAGAGTTGTGCAGAGGCTTACTAGTGTGATGCAGAGGCTCAAGAGAGGTATGTAGAGGCTCAAGAGAGTGATGCAGAAGCTTAAGAGAGTGATGCAGAGGCTTAAGAGAGTGATGCAGAGGCTGAAGAGAAGGATTCAGAGGCTCAAGAGATTGATGCAGAGGCTTAAGAGAGTGATGCAGAGGCTCAAGCGAGTGATGCAGAGGATCAAGAGAGTGATGCAGAGGCTCGAGAGAGTGTTGCAGAGGCTCAAGAGAGGGATTCAGAGGCTTAAGAGAGTGATGCACAGGCCTCAAGAGAGTGATGCAGAGGCTCAAGAGAATGATTCAGAGGCTCAAGAGAGTGATGCAGAGGCTTATGAGTGTGATGCAGAGGCTCATGAGAGGGATGTAGAGGCTTAAGAGATTGATACAAAGGCTCAAAAGAGTGATGCAGAGGTTCAAGACAGTGATTCAGAGGCTTATGAGAGAAATGCAGAGGCTTGAGAGAGTGAGGCAGAGGCTTAGGAGAGGGGATGCAGAGGCTCAAGAGAGTGATGCAGAGGCTTAGGAGGGTGATGCAGAGGCTCAAAAGAGTGATGCAGAGGCTTAAGAGAGGGATGCCGAGGCTCAAGAGAGCGATGCCGAGGCTCAAGAGAGTGATGCAGAGGCTCAAGAGAGTGATGCTGAGGCTCAAGAGAGTGATGCAGAGGCTTAAGAGAGTGATGCAGAGGCATAAGAGAGTGATGCAGAGGCTAAAGAGAATGATGCAGAGGCATCAGAGAGTGATGCATAGGCTTAAGAAAGGGATGCAGAGGCTCAAGAGAGGGATGCAGAGGCTCAAGAGAGGGATGCAGAGGCTCAAGATAGGAATGCAGAGGTTCATGAGAGAGATGCAGAGGATCAAGAGGGTGATGCAGAGGCTTAAGAGTGTGATGCAGAGGCTCAAGCGAGTGATGCAGAGGCTTAAGAGAGGGATGCCGAGGCTCAAGAGAGTGATGCAGAGGCTCAAGAGAGTGATGCAGAGGCTCAAGAGAGTGATGCAGAGGCTTAAGAGAGTGATGCAGAGGCATAAGAGAGTGATGCAGAGGCTCAAGAGAGGAATGCAGAGGTTCATGAGAGGGATGCAGGAGTTCAAGAGAGGGATGCAGAGGCTCAAGAGAGTGATTCAGAGGCTTACGAGAGTGATGCAGAGGCTTAAGAGAGTGATGCAAAGGCTTAAGAAAAGGATGCAGTGGCTCAAGAGAGGGATGCAGAGTTAAAGAGAGGGATGCAGGGGCTCATGAGAGGGATGCAGAGGCTCAAGTGAGGGATGCAGAGGCACAAGAGAGGAATGCAGAGTCTCTTGAGAGTGACGCAGAGGCTCAAGAGAGGGATGCAGAGGCATAAGAGAGTGATGCAAAGGCTCAGGAGAGTGATGCAGAGGCTCATGAGAGGGATGCAGGAGTTAAAGAGAGTGATGCAGAGGCTCAAGAAAGGGATGCAGAAGCATAAGAAAGTGATGCAGAGGCTCAAAAAAGGGATGCAGAGGCTTAAGAGAGTGATGCAGAGGCTGAAGAGAGTGTTGCAGAGGCTTAAGAGAGGGATGCAGAGGCTCAAGAGAGGGATGCAGAGGCTTAAGAGAGTGATGTAGAGGCTGAAGAGAGTGTTGCAGACGCCTAAGAGAGGGATGCAGAGGCTCAATTAAGAGCGTGATGCAAAGGCTCAAGAGAGTGATGCAGAGGCTTGAGAGAGGGATGCAGAGGCTCAAGAGAGGGATGTAGAGGGTCAAGAGAGTGATGCAGAGGAACAAGAGAATGATGTAGAGGCATAAGAGAGGGATGCAGAGGCTCAAGAGAATGATGCAGGGGCACAAGAGAATGATGCAGAGGCTTAAGAGAGGGATGAAGAGGATCAAGAGAGTGGTGCAGAGGCTTAAGAGAGGAATGCAGAGGCTGAAAAGAATGATGCAGAGGCTTAAGAGAGGGTTGCAGAGGCTGAAGATAATGATGCAGAGGCTTAAAAGAGGGATGCAGAGGCTCAAGAGAATGATGGAGAGGCTCAAGAGAGTGATGCAGTGGCTCAACAGAGTGATTCAGAGGCTTACGAGAGTGATGCAGAGGCTTAAGAATGTGATGCAGAGGCTTAAGAGAGTAATGCAAAGGCTCAGGAGAGGGATGCAGAGGCTCATGAGAGGGATGCAGGAGTTGAAGAGAGTGATGCAGAGGCTCAAGAAAAGGATGCAGAGGCTTAAGAAAGTGAGGCAGAGGCTCAAAAAAGGGATGTAGAGGTTTAAGAGAGTGATGCAGAGGCTGAAGAGAGTGTTGCAGGGGCTTAAGAGAGGGATGCAGAGGCTCAAGAGAGGGATGCAGAGGCTTAAGAGAGTGATGTAGAGGCTGAAGAGAGTGTTGCACAGGCTTAAGTGAGGGATGCAGAGGCTCAAGAGAGTGATGCAAAGGCTCAAGAGAGTGATGCAGATCGCTCAAGCGAGTGATGCTGAGGCTGAAGAGAGTGTTGCAGAGGCTCAAAAGAGGGATGCAGAGGCTCTTGAGAGTGACGCAGAGGCTCAAGAGAGGGACGCAGAGGCTTAAGAGAGGGATGCAGAGGCTCAAGAGAGTGATTCAGAGGCTTACGAGAGTGATGCAGAGGCTTAAGAGATTGAGGCAGAGGCTGAAGAGAGTGTTGCACAGGCTTAAGTGAGGGATGCAGAGGCTCAAGAGAGTGATGCAAAGGCTCAAGAGAGTGATGCAGAGGCTCAAGCGAGTGATGCAGAGGCTGAAGAGAGTGTTGCTGAGGCTCAAGAGAGGGATGCAGTGGCTCAAGAGAGTGATGCAGAGGCTTAAGAGAGTGAGGCAGAGGCTTAGGAGAGGGATGCAGAGGCTCAAGAGAGTAATGCAGAGGCTTAAGAGGGTGATGCAGAGGCTCAAGAGAGTGATGCAGAGGCTTGAGAGAGGGATGCAGAGGCTCATGAGAGGGATGCAGAGGCTCATGAGAGGGATGCAGGAGTTCAAGAGAGGGATGCAGAGGCACAAAAGAGTGATTCAGAGGTATACGAGAGTGATGCAGAGGCTTAAGAGATTGATGCAGAGGCTTAAGAGAGGGATGCAGGGGCTCAAGAGAGGGATGCAGAGGCTCAAGAGAGGGATGCAGGGGTTCAAGAGAGGGATGCAGAGCCTCATGAAAGGGATGCAGAGGCTAAAGAGAGTGATGCAGAGACTCAAGAGAGTTATGCAGAGGCTCAAGAGAGTGGTGCAGAGGCTTACGAGAGTGATGCAGAGGCTAATGAGCGGGTTGTAGAGGCTCAAGAGAGTGATGTAGAAGCTTAAGAGAGTGATGCAGATGCTTAAGAGAGTGATGCAGAGGCTCAAGAGAAGGATGCAGAGGCTCAAGAGAGGGATGCAGGGGCTCAAGAGAGGGATGCAGAGGCTCAAGTGAGGGATGCAGAGGCACAAGAGAGGGATGCAGAGTCTCTTGAGAGTGACGCAGAGGCTCAAGAGAGGGATGCAGAGGCTTAAGAGAGTGATGCAAAGGCTCAGGAGAGAGATGCAGAGGCTCATGAGAGGGATGCAGGAGTTAAAGAGAGTGATGCAGAGGCTCAAGAAAGGGATGCAGAAGCATAAGAAAGTGATGCAGAGGCTCAAAAAAGGGATGCAGAGGCTTAAGAGAGTGATGCAGAGGCTGAAGAGAGTGTTGCAGACGCCTATGAGAGGGATGCAGAGGCTCAAGAGCGTGATGCAAAGGCTCAAGAGAGTGATGCAGAGGCTTGAGAGAGGGATGCAGAGGCTTAAGAGATTGAGGCAGAGGCTGAAGAGAGTGTTGCACAGGCTTAAGTGAGGGATGCAGAGGCTCAAGAGAGTGATGCAAAGGCTCAAGAGAGTGATGCAGATCGCTCAAGCGAGTGATGCAGAGGCTGAAGAGAGTGTTGCAGAGGCTCAAGAGAGGGATGCAGAGGCTCTTGAGAGTGACGCAGAGGCTCAAGAGAGGAACGCAGAGGCGTAAGAGAGGGATGCAGAGGCTCAAGAGAGTGATTCAGAGGCTTACGAGAGTGATGCAGAGGCTTAAGAGATTGAGGCAGAGGCTGCAGACAGTGTTGCACAGGCTTCAGTGAGGGATGCAGAGGCTCAAGAGAGTAATGCAAAGGCTCAAGAGAGTGATGCAGAGGCTCAAGCGAGTGATGCAGAGGCTGAAGAGAGTGTTGCCGAGGCTCAAGAGAGGGATGCAGTGGCTCAAGAGAGTGATGCAGAGGCTTAAGAGAGTGAGGCAGAGGCTAGGAGAGGGATGCAGAGGCTCAAGAGAGTAATGCAGAGGCTTAAGAGGGTGATGCAGAGGCTCAAGAGAGTGATGCAGAGGCTTGAGAGAGGGATGCAGAGGCTCATGAGAGGGATGCAGAGGCTCATGAGAGGGATGCAGGAGTTCAAGAGAGGGATGCAGAGGCACAAAACAGTGATTCAGAGGTATACGAGAGTGATGCAGAGGCATAAGAGATTGATGCAGAGGCTTAAGAGAGGGATGCAGGGGCTCAAGAGAGGGATGCTTAGGCTCAAGTGAGGGATGCAGGGGCTCAAGAAAGGGATGCAGAGGCTCACGTGAGGGATGCAGAGGCACAAGAGAGGGATGCAGAGTCTCTTGAGAGTGACGCAGAGGCTCAATAGAGGGATGCAGAAGCTTAGGAGAGTGATGCACAGGCTCAGGACAGGGATGCAGAGGCTCATGAGAGGGATGCAGGAGTTAAAGAGAGTCATGCAGAGGCTCAAGAAAGGGATGCAGAGGCTTAAGAAAGTGATGCAGAGGCTCAAAAAAGGAATGCAGAGGCTTAAGAGAGTGATGCAGAGGCTGAAGAGAGTGTTGCAGGGGCTTAAGAGAGGGATGCAGAGGCTCAAGAGAGGGATGCAGAGGCTTAAGAGAGTGATGTAGAGGCTGAAGAGAGTGTTGCAGACGCTTAAGAGAGGAGATGCAGAGGCTCAAGAGAGTGATGCAAAGGCTCAAGAGAGTGAAGCAGAGGCTTAAGAGAGGGATGCAGAGGCTCAAGAGAGGGATTCAGAGGATCAAGAGAGTGATGCAGAGGCTCAAGAGAGTGATGCAGAGGCTGAAGAGAGAGATGCAGAGGCTTAAGAGAGTGATGCAGAGGTTCAAGAGAGTGATGCAGAGGCACAAGAGAATGATGTAGAGGCATAAGAGAGGGATGCAGAGGCTCATAAGAATGATGCATGGGCTCAGAGAATGATGCAGAGGCTTACGAGAGGGATGCAGAGGATCAAAAAAGTGATGCAGAGGCTTAAGAGAGGAATGCAGAGGCTCAAGAGAGTGATGGAGAGGCTCAAGAGAGTGATGCAGAGGCTCAACAGAATGATTCAGAGAATTACGAGAGTGATGCAGAGGCTTAAGAGAGTGATGCAGAGGCTTAAGAGCGGGATGCAGAGGCTCAAGAGAGGGATGCAGAGACTCAAATGAGGGATGAAGAGGCTGAAGAGAGTGATGCAGAGGCTCAAGAGAGGGATGCAGATGCTCAAGAGAGGGATGCAGAGGCTTAACAGAGTGATGCAGAGGCTGAAGAGAGTGTTGCACAGGCTTAAGAGAGGGATGTAGAGGCTCAAGAGAGTGATGCAAAGGCTCAAGAGAATGATGCAGAGGCTCAAGAGAGTGATGCAGAGGCTGAAGAGGGTGTTGCAGAGGCTCAGGAGAGGGATGCAGAGGCTTAAGAGAGGGATGCAGAGGCTCAAGAGAAGGAAGCAGAGGCTTCAGAGAGTGATGCAGAGGCTGAAGAGAGTGTTGCAGAGGCTTAAGAGAGGGATGCAGAGGCTCAAGAGAGTGATGCAAAGGCTCAAGAGAGAGATGCAGAGGCTCAAGAGAGTGATGCAGAGGATCAAGAGAGTGATGCAGAGGCTAAATAGAGTGTTGCAGAGGTTTAGGAGAGGGATGCAGAGGCTCAGAAGAGTGATGCAAAGGCTGAAGAGAGTGATGCAGAGGCTCAAGAGAGTGATGCAGAGGATCAAAAGAGTGATGCAGAGGCTGAAGAGAGAGATGCAGAGGCTAAAGAGAGTGATGCAGAGGCTCAATAGAGTGATGCAGGGCATCAAGAGAATGATGTAGAGGCTTATGAGAAGGATGTAGAGGCTCAAGAGAATGATGCAGAGGCTCAAGAGAGTGATGCAGAGGATCAAGAGAGGGATGCAGAGGTTTAAGAGAGTGATGCAGAGTCTGAAGAGAGTGATGCAGAGGCTCAAGAGATTGATGTGGAAACTCAAAAGAGTGATGCAGAGGCTCAAGAGAGGGATGCAGAGGCTCAAGTGAGGGATGCAGAGTCAAAAGAGAGGGATGCAGAGGCTCTTGAGAGTGATGCAGAGGCTCAAGAGAGGGATGCAGAGGCTTAAGAGAGTGATGCAAAGGCTTAAGAGCGGAATTCAGAGGCTCAAGAGAAGGATGCAGGAGTTCAAGCGAGGGATGCAGAGGCTCAAGAGAGGGATGCAGAGGCTCAAGAGACGGATGCAGGGGATCAAGAGAGGGATGCAGAGACTCAAGTGAGGGATGAAGAGGCTGAAGAGAGTGTTGCACAGGCTTAAGAGCGGAATTCAGAGGCTCAAGAGAAGGATGCAGGAGTTCAAGCGAGGGATGCAGAGGCTCAAGAGAAGGATGCAGGAGTTCAAGCGAGGGATGCAGAGGCTCAAGAGAGTGATGCAGAGGCTCAAGAGAGGGATGCAGAGGCTTAAGAGAATGATGCAGAGGCTGAAGAGAGTGTTACACAGGCTTAAGAGAGGGACGCAGAGGCTCACGAGAGTGATGCAAAGGCTCAGGAGAGTGATGCAGAGGCTCAAGAGAGTGATGCAGAGGCTGAAGAGAGTGTTGCAGAGGCTCAAGAGAGGGATGCAGAGGCTTAAGAGAGGGACGCAGAGGCTCAAGAGAGGGATGCAGAGGCTTAAGAAAGTGATGCAGAGGCTGAAGAGAGTGTTGCAGAGGCTTAAGAGAGGGATGCAGAGGCTTAAGAGAGTGATGCACAGGCTCAAGAGAGTGATGCAGAGGCTCAAGAGAGTGATGCAGAGGATCAAGAGAGTGATGCAGAGGCTAAATAGAGTGTTGCAGAGGTTTAGGAGAGGGATGCAGAGGCTCAAAAGAGTGATGCAAAGTCTGAAGAGAGTGATGCAGAGGCTCAAGAGAGTGATGCAGAGGATCAAGAGAGTGATGCAGAGGCTGAAGAGAGAGATGCAGAGGCTAAAGAGAGTGATGCAGAGGCTCAATAGAGTGAAGCAGGGCATCAAGAGAATGATGTAGAGGCTTATGAGAAGGATGTAGAGGCTCAAGAGAATGATGCAGAGGCTCAAGAGAGTGATGCAGAGGATCAAGAGAGGGATGCAGAGGTTTAAGAGAGTGATGCAGAGTCTGAAGAGAGTGATGCAGAGGCTCAAGAGATTGATGTGGAAACTCAAGAGAGTGATGCAGAGGCTCAAGAGAGGGATGCAGAGGCTCAAGTGAGGGATGCAGAGTCAAAAGAGAGGGATGCAGAGGCTCTTGAGAGTGATTGTGAGGCTCAAGAGAGGGATGCAGAGGCTTAAGAGAGCGATGCAAAGTCTTAAGAGCGGAATGCAGAGGCTCAAGAGAAGGATGCAGGAGTTCAAGCGAGGGATGCAGAGGCTCAAGAGAGGGATGCAGAGGCTCAAGAGACGGATGCAGGGGATCAAGAGAGGGATGCAGAGACTCAAGTGAGGGATGAAGAGGCTGAAGAGAGTGATGCAGAGGCTCAAGAGAGGGATGCTGAGGCTTAAGAGAATGATGCAGAGGCTGAAGAGAGTGTTGCACAGGCTTAAGAGAGGGACGCAGAGGCTCACGAGAGTGATGCAAAGGCTCAGGAGAGTGATGCAGAGGCTCAAGAGAGTGATGCAGAGGCTGAAGAGAGTGTTGCAGAGGCTCAAGAGAGGGATGCAGAGGCTTAAGAGAGGGATGCAGAGGCTCAAGAGAGTGATGCAAAGGCTCAAGAGAGTGATGCAGAGGCTCAAGAGAGTGATGCAGAGGATCAAGAGAGCGATGCAGAGGCTAAATAGAGTGTTGCGGAGGTTTAGGAGAGGGATGCAGAGGCTCAGAAGTGATGCAAAGGCTGAAGAGAGTGATGCAGAGGCTCAAGAGAGTGATGCAGAGGATCAAGAGAGTGATGCAGAGGCTCAAGAGAGAGATGCAGAGGCTAAAGAGAGTGATGCAGAGGCTCAATAGAGTGATGCAGGGCATCAAGAGAATGATGTAGAGGCTTATGAGAAGGATGTAGAGGTTCAAGAGAATGATGCAGAGGCTCAAGAGAGTGATGCAGAGGATCAAGAGAGGGATGCAGAGGTTTAAGAGAGTGATGCAGAGTCTGAAGAGAGTGATGCAGAGGCTCAAGAGATTGATGTGGAAACTGAAAAGAGTGATGCAGAGGCTCAAGAGAGGGATGCAGAGGCTCAAGTGAGGGATGCAGAGTCAAAAGAGAGGGATGCAGAGGCTCTTGAGAGTGATGCAGAGGCTCAAGAGAGGGATGCAGAGGCTTAAGAGAGTGATGCAAAGGCTTAAGAGCGGAATTCAGAGGCTCAAGAGAAGGATGCAGGAGTTCAAGCGAGGGATGCAGAGGCTCAAGAGAGGGATGCAGAGGCTCAAGAGACGGATGCAGGGGATCAAGAGAGGGATGCAGAGACTCAAGTGAGGGATGAAGAGGCTGAAGAGAGTGATGCAGAGGCTCAAGAGAGGGATGCAGAGGCTTAAGAGAATGATGCAGAGGCTGAAGAGAGTGTTGCACAGGCTTAAGAGAGGGACGCAGAGGCTCACGAGAGTGATGCAAAGGCTCAGGAGAGTGATGCAGAGGCTCAAGAGAGTGATGCAGAGGCTGAAGAGAGTGTTGCAGAGGCTCAAGAGAGGGATGCAGAGGCTTAAGAGAGGGACGCAGAGGCTCAAGAGAGGGATGCAGAGGCTTATGAGAGTGATGCAGAGGCTGAAGAGAGTGTTGCAGAGGCTTAAGAGAGTAATGCAGAGGATCAAGAGAGGGATGCAGAGGCTCAAGAGAGTGATGCAGAGACTCAAGAGGGTTATGCATAGGCTCATGGGAGTGATGCAGAGGCTTTCGAAAGTGATGCAGAGGCTCAAGACAGTGATGCAGAGGCTCAAGAGAGTGATGCAGAGGCTCAAGAGAGTGATGCAGAGGCTCAAGAGAGTGATGCACAGGCTCAAAAGAGTGATGCAGAGGCTCAAGAGAGTAATGCAGAGGATCAAGAGAGGGATTCAGAGGCCCAAGAGAGGGATGCAGAGGCTGATGAGAGTGTTGCAGAGGCTCAAGAGAGTTATGCATAGGCTCAAGGGAGTGATGCAGAGGCTTACGAGAGTGATGCAGTGGCTCAAGAGAGTGATGCAGAGGCTCAAGAGAGTGATGCAGAGGCTCAAGAGAGTGATGCATGGGCTCAGGAGAGTGATGCAGAGGCTTAAGAGAGTGATGCAGAGGCTCAAGAGAGTGATGCAGAGGCTCAATAATTAAGAGAGCGATGAAGAATCTTAGGAGAATGATGCAGAGGCTGAAGAGAGAAATGCAGAGATTGAAGAGATTGATGAAGAGGCTCAAGAGAGTGATGTAGAGGCTTAAGAGAGGGATGCTGAGGCTCAGGAGAGTGATGCAGAGGCATAAGAGAGGGATGCAGGGGCTCAAGAGAGGGATGCAGAGACTCAGGAGAGAGATGCAGAGGCTTAAGAGAAGGATGCAAAGGCTCAAGAGAGGGATGCAGAGACTCATGAGAGGGACGCAGAGGCTCAGGCGAGGAAGGCAGAGGCTCAAAATAGGGATGCAGAGGCTTAAGAGGGTGATGCAGAGGCTCAGGAGAGTGATGCAGAGGCTTAAGAGGGTGATGCAGAGGCTCAGGAGAGTGATGCAGAGGCTCAAGAGAGGGATGCAGAGGCTGAAGAGAGTGATGCAGAGACTCAAGAGAGGGATGTAGAGGCTCAAGAGAGTGATGCAGAAGCTTAAGAGAGTGATGCAGAGGCTTAATAGAGTGATGCAAACGCTCAAGAGAGTGATGCAGAATCTCAAGAGAGGGATTCAGAGGCTCAAGAGATGGATGCAGAGGCTCAAGAGAGGGATGCAGAGGATGAAGAGAGTGATGCAGAACCTCGAGATAGTGATGCAGAGGCTCAAAAGAGGGATTCAGAGGCTCAAGAGAGGGATGCAGAGGCTGATGAGTGTGTTGCAGAGGCTCAATTGTGGGATGCAGAGGCTTAAGAGAGGGATGTAGAGAGTCAAGAGAGTTATGCAGAGGCTCAAGAGAGTGATGCAGAGGCTTACGGGAGTGATGCAGAGGCTCAAGAGAGGGATGTAGAGGCTGAAGAGATTGATACAAAAGCTCAAATGAGTGATGCAGAGGCTCAAGAGAGTGATGAAGCATATTAGGAGAATGATGCAGAGGCTTAAGAGAGGGATATAGAGATTGAAGAGAGTGATGAAGATGCTCAAGAGAGTGATGCAGAGGCTTAAGAGAGGGATGCAGAAGCTCAAGGGAGGGATGCAGAGGCTCACGACAGTGATTCAGAGGCTTACGAGAGTGATGCAGAGGCTTGAGAGAGTGAGGCAGAGGCTTAGGAGAGGGATGCAGAGGCTCAAGAGAGTGATGCAGAGGCATAAGAGGGTGATGCAGAGGCTAAAGAGAGTGATGCAGAGGCTCAAGTGAGTGATGCTGAGGATCAAGAGAGGGAAAGCAGAGGCTTAAGAGAGTGATGCAGAAGCTGACGAGAGTGATGCAGAGGCTCTAGAGAGTGATGCAGAGGCTTAAGTGAGTGATGCAGAGGCTCAAGAGAGTGATGCAGAGGATCAAGAGAGTGATGCAAAGGCTCGAGAGAGTGATGCAGAGGCTCAAGACAGGGATTCAGAGGCTTAAGAGAGTGATGCAGAAGCCTCAAGAAAGTGATGCAGAGGATCAAGAGAGGGATGCAGAGGCTTAAGAAAGTGATGCAGAGGCTGAGGAGAGTGTTGCAGAGGCTTAAGAGAGTGATGCAGAGGCTCAGGAGAGTGTTGCAGAGGCTCAAGAGAGTGATGCAGAGGATGAAGAGAGTGGTGCAGAGGCATAAGAAAGTGATGCAGAGACTCAAGAGAGGGATGGAGAGGCTCATGAGAGTGATGCAGAGGCTAAAGTGAGTGATGCAGAGGCTCATGAGAGTGATGCAGAGGCTCAAGAGAGTGATGCAGAGGATCAAGAGAGTGATGCAGAGGCTCAAGAGAGTGATGCAGAGGATCAAGAGAGGGATTCAGAGGCTCAAGAGAGGGATTCAGAGGCTTAATTGAGGGATGCAGAGGCAGAAAAGAGTGTTGCAGAGGCTCAAGAGAGGGATGCAGAGACTTAAGAGGGTAATGCAGAGCCTCAAGTGAGTGATGCAAAGGCTCAAGAGAGGGATGCAGGGGGCCAAGAGAGGGATGCAGAGGGTGATGAGAGTGTTGCTGAGGCTCAAGAGAGTGATGCAGAGGCTCAAGAGAGTGATGCAGAGGCTCAAGAGAGGGATGCAGAGGCTGAAGAGAGTGATGCAGAGACTCAACAGAGGGATGTAGAGGCTCAAGAGATTGATGCAGAAGCTTAAGAGAGTGATGCAGAGGCTTAAGAGAGTGATGCAAACGCTCAAGAGAGTGATGCAGAGGCTGAAGAGAGGGATTCAGAGGCTCACGAGATGGATGCAGAGGCTTAAGAAAGTGATGCTGAGGCTCAAGAGAGTGATGCAGAGGCTCAAGAGAGTGATGCATAGGCTCAGGAGAGTGATGCAGAGGCTTAAGAGAGTGATGCAGAGGCTCAAGAGAGTGATGCAGAGGCTCAATAATTAAGAGAGCGATGAAGAATCTTAGGAGAATGATGCAGAGGCTGAAGAGAGAAATGCAGAGATTGAAGAGATTGATGAAGAGGCTCAAGAGAGTGATGCAGAGGCATAAGAGAGGGATGCAGGGGCTCAAGAGAGGGATGCAGAGACTCAGGAGAGAGATGCAGAGGCTTAAGAGAAGGATGCAAAGGCTCAAGAGAGGGATGCAGAGACTCATGAGAGGGACGCAGAGGCTCAGGCGAGGAAGGCAGAGGCTCAAGAAAGAGATGCAGAGGCTTAAAAAAGTGATTCAGAGGCTCAAAATAGGGATGCAGAGGCTTAAGAGGGTGATGCAGAGGCTCAGGAGAGTGATGCAGAGGCTCAAGAGAGGGATGCAGAGGCTGAAGAGAGTGATGCAGAGACTCAAGAGAGGGATGTAGAGGCTCAAGAGAGTGATGCAGAAGCTTAAGAGAGTGATGCAGAGGCTTAAGAGAGTGATGCAGAGGCTTAATAGAGTGATGCAAACGCTCAAGAGAGTGATGCAGAATCTCAAGAGAGGGATTCAGAGGCTCAAGAGATGGATGCAGAGGCTCAAGAGAGGGATGCAGAGGATGAAGAGAGTGATGCAGAACCTCGAGATAGTGATGCAGAGGCTCAAAAGAGGGATTCAGAGGCTCAAGAGAGGGATGCAGAGGCTGATGAGTGTGTTGCAGAGGCTCAATTGTGGGATGCAGAGGCTTAAGAGAGGGATGTAGAGAGTCAAGAGAGTTATGCAGAGGCTCAAGAGAGTGATGCAGAGGCTTACGGGAGTGATGCAGAGGCTCAAGAGAGGGATGTAGAGGCTGAAGAGATTGATACAAAAGCTCAAATGAGTGATGCAGAGGCTCAAGAGAGTGATGAAGCATATTAGGAGAATGATGCAGAGGCTTAAAGCGAGGGATGCAGAGATTGAAGAGAGTGATGAAGATGCTCAAGAGAGTGATGCAGAGGCTTAAGAGAGGGATGCAGAGGCTCAAGGGAGGGATGCAGAGGCTCACGACAGTGATTCAGAGGCTTACGAGAGTGATGCAGAGGCTTGAGAGAGTGAGGCAGAGGCTTAGGAGAGGGATGCAGAGGCTCAAGAGAGTGATGCAGAGGCATAAGAGGGTGATGCAGAGGCTAAAGAGAGTGATGCAGAGGCTCAAGTGAGTGATGCTGAGGATCAAGAGAGGGAAAGCAGAGGCTTAAGAGAGTGATGCAGAAGCTGACGAGAGTGATGCAGAGGCTCTAGAGAGTGATGCAGAGGCTTAAGTGAGTGATGCAGAGGCTCAAGAGAGTGATGCAGAGGATCAAGAGAGTGATGCAAAGGCTCGAGAGAGTGATGCAGAGGCTCAAGACAGGGATTCAGAGGCTTAAGAGAGTGATGCAGAAGCCTCAAGAAAGTGATGCAGAGGATCAAGAGAGGGATGCAGAGGCTTAAGAAAGTGATGCAGAGGCTGAGGAGAGTGTTGCAGAGGCTTAAGAGAGTGATGCAGAGGCTGAGGAGAGTGTTGCAGAGGCTCAAGAGAGTGATGCAGAGGATGAAGAGAGTGGTGCAGAGGCATAAGAAAGTGATGCAGAGACTCAAGAGAGGGATGGAGAGGCTCATGAGAGTGATGCAGAGGCTAAAGTGAGTGATGCAGAGGCTCATGAGAGTGATGCAGAGGCTCAAGAGAGTGATGCAGAGGATCAAGAGAGTGATGCAGAGGCTCAAGAGAGTGATGCAGAGGATCAAGAGAGGGATTCAGAGGCTCAAGAGAGGGATTCAGAGGCTTAATTGAGGGATGCAGAGGCAGAAGAGAGTGTTGCAGAGGCTCAAGAGAGGGATGCAGAGACTTAAGAGGGTAATGCAGAGCCTCAAGTGAGTGATGCAAAGGCTCAAGAGAGGGATGCAGGGGTCCAAGAGAGGGATGCAGAGGCTTAAGAGAGTGATGCAAACGCTCAAGAGAGTGATGCAGAGGCTCAAGAGAGGGATTCAGAGGCTCACGAGATGGATGCAGAGGCTTAAGAAAGTGATGCTGAGGCTCAAGAGAGTGATGCAGAGGCTCAAGCGAGTGATGCAGAGGCTCAAGAGTGGGATGCAGAGGATGAAGAGAGTGATGAAGAGGCTCGAGATAGTGATGCAGAGGCTCAATAGAGTGATGCAGAGGCTCAAGAGAGTGATGCAGAGGCTTACGGGAGTGATGCAGAGGCTCATGAGAAGGATGTAGATGCTTAAGAGATTGATACAAAAGCTCAAAAGAGTGATGCAGAGGCTCAAGAGAGTGATGAAGCATATTAGGAGAAAGATGCAGAGGCTCAAGAGAGGGATGCAGAGGCTCTAGAGAGTGATGCAGAGGCTTAAGTGAGTGATGCAGAGGCTGAAGAGAGTGATGCAAAGGATCAAGTGAGTGATGCAGAGGCTCGAGAGAGTGATGCAGAGGGTCAAGAGAGGGATTCAGTGGCTTAAAAGAGTGATGCAGAGGCCTCAAGAGAGTGATGCAGAGGATCAAGAGAGGGATGCAGAGGCTCAAGAGAATGATGTAGAGGCTTAAGAGAGGGATGCAGAGGCTCAAGAGAATGATGCAGAGGCTCAAGAGAGTGATGCAGAGGATGAAGAGAGGGGTGCAGAGGCTTAAGAGAGTGATGCAGAGACTCAAGAGAGGGATGCAGAGGCTCATGAGAGTGATGAAGAGGCTCAAGAGAGTGATGCAGGGGCTCACGAGAGTGATGCAGAAGCTGAAGAGAATGATGTAGAGGCTTAAGAGAGGGATGCAGAGGCTCAAGAGAATGATGCAGAGGCGCAAGAGAAAGATGCAGAGGATGGAGAGAGTGGTGCAGAGGCTTAAGAGAGTAATGCAGAGACTCAAGAGAGGGATGGAGAGGCTCATGAGAGTGATGCAGAGGCTCAAGAGAGTGATGCAGAGGCTCAAGAGAGTGATGCAGAGGCTCAAGAGAGTGATGCAGAGGATCAAGAGAGTGATGCAGAGGCTCAAGAGAGTGATGCAGAGGATCAAGAGAGGGATTCAGAGGCTCAAGAGAAGGATTCAGAGGCTCAAGAGATGGATGCAGAGGCTTAAGACAGTGATGCAGAGGCTCAAGAGAGTTATGCAAAGGCTCAAGAGAGTGATGCAGAGGCTTACAGGAGTGATGCAGAGGCTCATGAGAGGGATGTAGATGCTTAAGAGATTGATACAAAGGCTCAAAAGAGTGATGCAGAGGTTCAAGAGAGTGATGAAGCATATTAGGAGAATGATGCAGAGGCTCAAGAGAGGGATGCAGAGATTGAAGAGAGTGATGAAGATGCTCAAGAGAGTGATGCAGAGGCTTATGAGAGGGATGCAGAGGCTCAAGACAGTGATTCAGAGGCTTACGAGAGTGATGCAGAGGCTTGAGAGAGTGAGGCAGAGGCTCAAGAGAGGGATGCAGAGGCTGAAGAGAGTGATGCTGAGGATCAAGAGAGGGAAAGCAGAGGCTTAAGAGAGTGATGCAGAACCTGAAGAGAGTGTTGCAGAGGCTTAAGAGAGTGATGCAGGGGCTCAAGAGAGTGATGCAGAGGCATAAGTGAGTGATGCAAAGGCTCAAGAGAGTGATGCAGAGGATCAAGAGAGTGATGCAGAGGCTCGAGAGAGTGATGGAGAGGCTCAAGAGAGGGATTCAGAGGCTTAAGAGAGTGATGCAGAGGCCTCAAGAGAGTGATGCAGAGGATCAAGAGAGGGATGCAGAGGCTTAGGAGAGTGATGCAGAGGCTGAAGAGAGCGTTGCAGAGGCTTAAGCGAGTGATGCAAGGGCTCAAGAGAGTGATGCAGAGGCTCAAGAGAATGATGTAGAGGCTTAAGAGAGGGATGCAGAGGCTCAAGAGAATTATGCAGAGGCTCAAGAGAGTGATGCAGAGGATGAAGAGAGTGGTGCAAAGGCTTAGGAGAGTGATGCAGAGACTCAAGAGAGGGATGGAGAGGCTCATGAGAGTGATGCAGAGGCTCAAGAGAGTGATGCAGAGGCTCAAGGGAGTGATGCAGAGGATCAAGAGAGGGATTCAGAGGCTCAAGAGAGGGATTCAGAGGCTTAATTGAGTGATGCAGAGGCAGAAGGGAGTGTTGCAGAGGCTCAATAGAGGGATGCAGAAGCTTAAGAGGGTAATGCAGAGCCTCAAGAGAGTGATGCAAAGGCTCAAGAGAGGGATGCAGGGGGCCAAGAGAGTGATGCAGATGCTCAAGAGAGGGATGCAGAGAATGAAGAGTGATGCAAAGGCTCAAGAGAGGGATGCAGGGGGCCAAGAGAGTGATGCAGATGCTCAAGAGAGGGATGCAGATGATGAAGAGAGTGATGGGAGGCTCGAGAGAGTGATGCAGAGGCTCAAAAGAGGGATTCAGAGGCTCAAGAGAGGGACGCAGAGGCTGATGAGAGTGTTGCAGAGGCTCAAGAGAGGGATGCAGAGGCTCAAGAGAGTGATGCAGAGACTCAAAAGAGTTATGCATAGGCTCAAGAGAGTGATGCAGAGGCTTACGAGAGTAATGTAGAGGCTCAAGAGAGGGATGTAGAGGCTCAAGAGATTGGTGCAGAGGCTTACGAGTGTGATGCAGAGGCTCAAGAGAGGGAAGTAGAGGCTCAAGAGAGTGATGCAGAAGCTTAAGAGAGTGATGCAGAGGCTTAAGAGAGTGATGCAGAGGCTGAAGAGAAGGATTCAGAGGCTCAAGAGATCGATGCAGAGGCTTAAGAGAGTGATGCAGAGGCTCAAGCGAGTGATGCAGAGGATCAAGAGAGTGATGCAGAGGCTCGAGAGAGTGTTGCAGAGGCTCAAGAGAGGGATTCAGAGGCTTAAGAGAGTGATGCACAGGCCTCAAGAGAGGGATGCAGAGCCTGAAGAGAGTGTTGCAGAGGCGCAAGAGAGTGATGCAGAGGCTCAAGAGAGTGTTGCAGAGGATCAGGAGACGGATGCAGAGGCTTACGAGAGTGATGCAGAGGCTGAAGAGAGTGTTGCAGAGGCTTAAGAGAGGGATGCAGAGGCTTAAGAGAGTGATGCAGAGAGTGATGAAGAGGCTCAAGAGAGTGATGCAGAGGCTTAAAAGAGGGATGTTGAGGCTCAAGAGAGTGATGCAGAGGTTTAAGAGAGTGATGCAGAGGCATAAGAGAGGGATGCAGGGGCTCAAGAGAGGGATGCTGAGGCACAAGAGAGTGATGCAGAGGCTTAAGAGAGTGATGCAAAGGCTGAAGAGAGGGATGCAGAGGCTCATGAGAGGGATGCAGAGGCTCCAGAGAGGGATTCAGAGGCTCAAGAGATCGATGCAGAGGCTTAAGAGAGTGATGCAGAGGCTCAAGCGAGTGATGCAGAGGCTTAAGAGAGGGATGCCGAGGCTCAAGAGAGTGATGCAGAGGCTCAAGAGAGTGATGCAGAGGCTCAAGAGAGTGATGCAGAGGCTTCAGAGAGTGATGAAGAGGCATAAGAGAGGGATGCAGGGGCTCAAGAGAGGGATGCAGAGGCTCAAGAGAGTGATGCAGAGGCTTAAGAGAGTGATGCAAAGGCTGAAGTGAGGGATGCAGAGGCTAATGAGCGGGATGCAGAGTCTCAAGAGAGTGACGCAGAGGCTCAAGAGAGAGATGCAGAGGCTGAAGAGAGTGATGCAGAGACTCAAGAGAGTTATGCAGAGGCTCAAGAGAGTGGTGCAGAGGCTTACGAAAGTGATGCAGAGGCTCAAGAGCGGGATGTAGAGGCTCAAGAGAGTGATGCAGAAGCTTAAGAGAGTGATGCAGAGGCTTAAGAGAGTGATGCAGAGGCTCAAGAGAGTGATGCAGAGGCTCAAGAGAAGGATTCAGAGGCTCAAGAGATGGATGCAGAGGATTAAGACAGTGATGCAGAGGCTCAAGAGAGTTATGCAGAGGCTCAAGAGAGTGATGCAGAGGCTTATGAGAGGGATGCAGAAGCTCATGAGAGGGATGTAGAGGCTTAAGTGATTGATACAAAGGCTCAAAAGAGTGATGCAGAGGCTCAAGAGAGTGATGAAGCATATTAGGAGAATGATGCAGAGGCTCAAAAGAGGGATGCAGAGATTGAAGAAAGTGATGAAGATCCTCAAGAGAGTGATGCAGAAGCTTAAGAGAGGGATGCAGAGGCTCAAAAGAGGGATGCAGAGGCTCAAGACAGTGATTCAGAGGCTTACGAGAGTGATGCAGAGGCTTGAGAGAGTGAGGCAGAGGCTTAGGAGAGGGATGCAGAGGCTCAAGAGAGTGAAGCAGAGGATTAGGAGGGTGATGCAGAGGCTGAAAAGAGTGATGCAGAGGCTTAAGAGAGGGATGCCGATGCTCAAGAGAGTGATGCAGAGGCTCAAGAGAGTGATGCAGAGGCTCAAGAGAGTGATGCAGAGGCTTAAGAGAGTGATGCAGAGGCATAAGAGAGTGATGCAGAGGCTTAAGAGAATGATGCAGAGGCATAAGAGAGTGATGCATAGGCTTAAGAAAGGGATGCAGAGGCTCAAGAGAAGGATGCAGAGGCTCAAGAGAGGGATGCAGAGGCTCAAGAGAGGAATGCAGAGGTTCATGAGAGGGATGCAGGAGTTCAAGAGAGTGATGCAGAGGCTCAAGAGAGTGATTCAGAGGCTTACGAGAGTGATGCAGAGGCTTAAGAGAGTGATGCAAAGGCTTAGGAAAAAGATGCAGTGGCTCAAGAGAGGGATGCAGAGGTAAAGAGAGGGATGCAGGGGCTCATGAGAGGGATGCAGAGGCTCAAGAGAAGGATTCAGAGGCTCAAGAGATGGATGCAGAGGATTAAGACAGTGATGCAGAGGCTCAAGAGAGTTATGCAGAGGCTCAAGAGAGTGATGCAGAGGCTTATGAGAGTGATGCAGAAGCTCATGAGAGGGATGTAGAGGCTTAAGTGATTGATACAAAGGCTCAAAAGAGTGATGCAGAGGCTCAAGAGAGTGATGAAGCATATTAGGAGAATGATGCAGAGGCTCAAAAGAGGGATGCAGAGATTGAAGAAAGTGATGAAGATCCTCAAGAGAGTGATGCAGAAGCTTAAGAGAGGGATGCAGAGGCTCAAAAGAGGGATGCAGAGGCTCAAGACAGTGATTCAGAGGCTTACGAGAGTGATGCAGAGGCTTGAGAGAGTGAGGCAGAGGCTTAGGAGAGGGATGCAGAGGCTCAAGAGAGTGAAGCAGAGGATTAGGAGGGTGATGCAGAGGCTGAAAAGAGTGATGCAGAGGCTTAAGAGAGGGATGCCGATGCTCAAGAGAGTGATGCAGAGGCTCAAGAGAGTGATGCAGAGGCTCAAGAGAGTGATGCAGAGGCTTAAGAGAGTGATGCAGAGGCATAAGAGAGTGATGCAGAGGCTTAAGAGAATGATGCAGAGGCATAAGAGAGTGATGCATAGGCTTAAGAAAGGGATGCAGAGGCTCAAGAGAAGGATGCAGAGGCTCAAGAGAGGGATGCAGAGGCTCAAGAGAGGAATGCAGAGGTTCATGAGAGGGATGCAGGAGTTCAAGAGAGTGATGCAGAGGCTCAAGAGAGTGATTCAGAGGCTTACGAGAGTGATGCAGAGGCTTAAGAGAGTGATGCAAAGGCTTAGGAAAAAGATGCAGTGGCTCAAGAGAGGGATGCAGAGGTAAAGAGAGGGATGCAGGGGCTCATGAGAGGGATGCAGAGGCTCAAGTGAGGGATGCAGAGGCACAAGAGAGGGATGCAGAGGCTCTTGAGAGTGGCGCAGAGACTCAAGAGAGGGATGTAGAGGCTTAGGAGAGTGATGCAAAGGCTCAGGAGAGAAATGCAGAGGCTCAGGAGAGGGATGCAGGAGTTTAAGATAATGATGCAGAGGCTCAAGAAAGGGATGCAGAGGCTTAAGAAAGTGGTGCAGAGGCTCAAAAAAGGGATGCAAAGGCTAAAGAGGGTGATGCAGAGGCTCAAGAGAGTGATGCAGAGGCTCAAGAAAGGGATGCAGAGGCTCAAGAGAGATATGCTGAGGAACAAGAGAGGGAAAGCAGAGGATTAAGCGAGTGATGCAGAAGCTGAAGAGAGTGATGCAGAGGCTCTAGAGAGTGATGCAGAGGCTTAAGAAGGTGATGCAGAGGCTCAAGAGAGTGATGCAGAGGATCAAGAGAGTGATGCAGAGGCTCGAGAGAGTGAAGCAGAGGCTCAAGAGAGGGATTCAGAGGCTTAAGAGAGTGATGCACAGGCCTCAAGAGAGTGATGCAGAGGCTGAAGAGAGTGTTGCAGAGGCGCAAGAGAGTGATGCAGAGGCTCAAGAGAGTGTTGCAGAGGATCAACAGACGGATGCAGAGGCTTTAGAGTGTGATGCAGAGGCTGAAGAGAGTGTTGCAGAGGCTTAAGAGAGGGATGCAGAGGCTCAGGAGAGTGATGCAGAGGCTCAAGAGAGTGATGAAGAATCTTAGGAGAATGATGAAGAGGCTCAAAAGAGGGATGCAGAGATTGAAGAGAGTGATGAAGAGGCTCAAGAGAGTGATGCAGAGGCTTAAGAGAGGAAGGCAGAGGCTCAAGAAAGGGATGCAGAGGCTAAAGAGGGTGAAGGAGAGACTCAAGAGAGTTATGCAGAGGCTCAAGAGAGTGGTGCAGAGGCTTACGAGAGTGATGCAGAGGCTCAAGAGCGGGATGTAGAGGCTCAAGAGAGTGATGCAGAAGCTTAAGAGAGTGATGCAGAGGCTTAAGCGAGTGATGCAGAGGCTCAAGAGAGTGATGCAGAGGCTCAAGAGAAGGATTCAGAGGCTCAAGAGATGGATGCAGAGGCTTAAGGGAGTGATGCAGATGCTCAAGAGAGTGATGCAGAGGCTTAAGAGAGGGATGCCGAGGCTCAAGCGAGTGATGCAGAGGCTCAAGAGAGTGATGCAGAGGCTCAAGAGAGTGATGCAGAGGCTTAAGAGAGTGATACAGAGGTATAAGAGAGGATGCAGGGGCTCAAGAGAGGGATGCAGAGGCTCAAGAGAGTGATGCAGAGGCTTAAGAGAGTGATGCAAAGGCTGAAGAGAGGGATGCAGAGGCTCATGAGAGGGATGCAGAGGCTCAAGAGAGTGATGCAGGGGCTCACGAGAGAGATGCAGAGGCTGAAGAGAGTGATGCAGAGACTCAAGAGAGTTATGCAGAGGCTCAAGAGAGTGGTGCAGAGGCTTACGAGAGTGATGCAGAGGCTCAAGAGCGGGATGTAGAGGCTCAAGAGAGTGATGCAGAAGCTTAAGAGAGTGATGCAGAGGCTCAAGAGAGTGATGAAGCATATTAGGAGAATGATGCAGAGGCTCAAGAGAGGGATGAAGCATATTAGGAGAATGATGAAGATGCTCAAGAGAGTGATGCAGAGGCTTAAGAGAGGGATGCAGAGGCTCAAGAGAGGGATGCAGAGGCTTAAGAGAGGGATGCAGAGACTCAAGAGAGTTATGCAGAGGCTCAAGAGAGTGATGCAGAGGCTTACGGGAGTGATGCAGAGGCTCAAGAGAGTGATGAAGCATATTAGGAGAATGATGCAGAGGCTCAAGAGAGGGATGCAGAGATTGAAGAGAGTGATGAAGATGCTCAAGAGAGTGATGCAGAGGCTTAAGAGAGGGATGCAGAGGCTCAAGGGAGGGATGCAGAGGCTCACGACAGTCTCTGCGTCAGTCTAAGCATCACTATCTTGAGCCTCTGCATCCCTCTCTTGAGCCTCTGCAACACTCTCATCAGCCTCTGCATCCCTCTCTTGAGCCTCTGAATCCCTCTTTTGAGCCTCTGCATCACTCTCTCGAGGCCTCCCATCACTCTCTTTATCATCTGCATCCCTCTCTTGAGCATCTGCATCACTCTCTTGGCCCCCTGCATCCCTCTCTTGAGCCTTTGCATCACTCTTCATTCTCTGCATCCCTCTCTTGAGCATCTGCATCACTCTCTTGGCCCCCTGCATCCCTCTCTTGAGCCTTTGCATCACTCTCTTCAGGCTCTGCATTACCCTCGTAAGCCTCTGCATCCCTCTCTTGAGCCTCTGCAACACTCCCTTCTGCCTCTGCATCACTCAATTAAGCCTCTGAATCCCTCTCTTGAGCCTCTGAATCCCTCTCTTGATCCTCTGCATCACTCTCTTGAGCCTCTGCATCACTCTCTTGATCCTCTGCATCACTCTCTTCAGCCTCTGCATCACTCTTGAGCCTCTGCATCACTCTCTTGAGCCTCTGCATCACTCTCATGAGCCTCTCCATCCCTCTCTTCAGTCTCTGCATCACTCTCTTAAGCCTTTGCACCACTCTCTTCATCCTCTGCATCACTCTCTTGAGCCTCTGCATCATTCTCTTGAGCCTCTGCATCCCTCTATTAAGCCTCTACATCATTCTCTTGAGCCTCTGCATCACTCGCTTGAGCCCCTGCATCACTCGCTTAAGCCTCTGCAACACTCTCGTCAGCCTCAGCATCACTCTCCTAAGCCTCTGCATCCCTCTCTTGATCCTCTGCATCACTCTCTTCAGGCCTCTGCATCACTCTCTTAAGCCTCTGAATCCCTCTCTTGAGCCTCTCCATCACTCTCTCGAGCCTCTGCATCACTCTCTTGATCCTCTGCATCACTCTCTTGAGCCTTTGCATCACTCACTTATGCCTCTGCATCACTCTCTTGAGCCCCTGCATCACTCTCTTAAGCCTCTGCAACACTCTCTTCAGCTTCTGCATTACTCTCTTAAGCCTCTGCTTTCCCTCTCTTGATCCTCAGCATCACTCTCTTGAGCCTCTGCATCCCTCTCTTGAGCCTCGGCATCACTCTCTTGAGCCTCTGCATCACCCTCTTTAGCCTTTGCATCCCTTTTTTGAGCCTCTGCATCACTTTCGTAAGCCTCTGCATCCCTTTCTTCAGCCTCTGCATCATTCTCTTGAACTCCTGCATCCCTCTCATGAGCCTCTGCATCCCTCTCCAGAGCCTTTGCATCACTCTCTTAAGCCTCTACATCCCTTTCTTGAGCCTCTGCGTCACTCTCAAGAGCCTCTGCATCCCTCTCTTGTGCCTCTGCATCCCTCACTTGAGCCTCTGCATCCCTCTCATGAGCCCCTGCATCCCTCTCTTGACCTCTGCATCCCTCCCTTGTGCCACTGCATCCTTTTTTTAAGCCTCTGCATCACTCTCTTAAGCCTCTGCATCCCTCTCTTGAGCCTCTGCATCCCTCTCTTGAGCCTCTGCATCCCTCTCTTGAGCCTCTGCGTCCCTCTCTTAAGCCTCTGCATCACTCTCCTGAGCCTCGGCATCCCTCTCCTAAGCCTCTGCCTCACTCTCTCAAGCCTCTGCATCACTCTCGTATGCCTCTGAATCACTGTCATGAGCCTCTGCATCCCTCTCTTAAGCCTCTGCATCACTCTCTTGAGCATCTTCATCACTCTCTTGAGCATCTTCATCACTCTCTTCAATCTCTGCATCCCTCTCTTGAGCCTCTGCATCATTCTCCTAATATGCTTCATCACTCTCTTGAGCCTCGGCATCCCTCTCCTAAGCCTCTGCCTCACTCTCTCAAGCCTCTGCATCACTCCCGTAAGCCTCTGCATCACTCTCTTGAGCCTCTGCATAACTCTCTTGAGCCTCTGCATCACTGTCTTAAGCCTCTGCATCCATCTCTTGAGCCTCTGAATTCTTCTCTTGAGCCTCTGCATCACTCTCTTGAGCCTCTGCATCACTCTCTTAAGCCTCTGCATCACTCTCTTAAGCTTCTGCATCACTCTCTTTAGCCTCTACATCCCGCTCTTGAGCCTCTGCATCACTTTCGTAAGCCTCTGCACCAATCACTTGAGCCTCTGCATAACTCTCTTGAGTCTCTGCATCACTCTCTTCAGCCTCTGCATCTCTCTCTTGAGCCTCTGCATTACTCTCTTGAGCCTATGCATCCCTCTCATGAGCCTCTGCATCCCTATCTTCAGCCTTTGCATCACTCTCTTAAGCCTCTGCATCACTCTCTTGAGCCTCTGCATCCCTCTCTTGAGCCCCTGCAT
Organism: Procambarus clarkii; assembly: GCF_040958095.1. Classification (NCBI taxonomy): domain Eukaryota; kingdom Metazoa; phylum Arthropoda; class Malacostraca; order Decapoda; family Cambaridae; genus Procambarus; species Procambarus clarkii. The sequence continues at coordinate 4,797,039 of NC_091212.1, read as the reverse complement.
CCCTCTCTTATGCCTCTGCATCACTCTCTTAAGCCTCTGCATCACTCTCTTGAGCCTCTGTATCACTCTCTTGAGCCTCTGCATCACTCTCTTGAGGCTCGGCATCCCTCTCTTAAGCCTCTGCATCACTCGCTTGAGCCTCTGCATCACTCTCTTAAGCCTCTGCATCCATCTCTTGAGCCTCTGAATCCTTCTCTTGAGCCTCTGCATCACTCTCTTAAGCTTCTGCATCACTCTCTTAAGCTTCTACATCACTCTCTTGAGCCTCTACATCCCACTCTTGAGCCTCTACATCACTCTCGTAAGCCTCTGCACCACTCTCTTGAGCCTCTGCATAACTCTTTTGAGTCTCTGCATCACTCTCTTCAGCCTCTGCATCCCTTTCTTGTGCCTCTGCCTCCCTCTCGTGAGCCTCTGCATCCCTCTCATGAGCCTCTGCATCCCTCTCTTCAGCCTTTGCATCACTCTCTTAAGCCTCTGCATCACTCACTTGAGCCTCTGCATCCCTCTCTTGAGCCCCTGCATCCCTCTCTTATGCCTCTGCATCACTCTTTTAAGCATCTGCATCACTCTCTTGAGCCTCAATATCCCTCTGTTAAGCCTCTGCATCACTCTCTTGATCCTCTTCTTCACTCTCTTCAATCTCTGCATCCCTCTCTTGAGCCTCTGCATCATTCTCCTCAGATTCTTCATCACTCTTTTGAGCCTCTGCATCACTATCCTGAGCCTTTGCATCCCTCTCTTAAGCCTCTACAACACTCTCTTTATCCTCTGCATCACTCTCGTAAGCCTCTGCATCCGTCTCCTGATCCTCTGCAACACTCTCTTGAGCCTCTGCATCACTCTCTTGCGCCTCTGCAACACTCTCTTCAGCCTCTGCATCACTCTCTTAAACCTCTGAATCCCTCTCTTGAGCCTCTGCAACACTCTCTCGAGCCTCTGCATCACTCTCTTGATCCTCTGCATCACTCTCTAGAGCCTCTGCATCACTCTCTTCAGCTTCTGCATCACTCTCTTAAGCCTCTGCTTTCCCCCTCTTGATCCTCAGCATCACTCTCTTGAGCCTCAGCATCCCTCTCTTAAGCCTCTGCATCACTCTCTTGAGCCTCTTTATCACTCTCTTCAATGTCTACATTTCTCTCTTGAGCCTCTGCATCACTCTCTTGAGCCTCTGCATCACTCTCTTGATCCTTTGCATCAATCTCTTAAGCCTCTGCATCACTCTCTTGAGCTTATGCATCACTCTCTTGAGCTTCTGCGTCACTCGCTTGAGCCTCTACATCCCTCTCTTGAGCCTCTGCATCACTCTCGTAAGCCTCTGCATCACTCTCTTGAGCCTATGAATAACTCTCTTGAGTCTCTGCATCACTCTCTTGAGCCTCTGCATCCCTCTCTTGAGCCTCTGCAACACTCTCATCAGCCTCTGCATCCCTCTCTTGAGCCTCTGAATCCCTCTTTTGAGCCTCTGCATCACTCTCTCAAGCCTCCCATCACTCTCCTCATGCTCTGCATCCCTCTCTTGAGCATCTGCATCACTCTCTTGGCCCCCTGCATCCCTCTCTTGAGCCTTTGCATCACTCTCTTCATCCTCTGCATCCCTCTCTTGAGCATCTGCATCACTCTCTTTGCCCCTGCATCCCTCTATTGAGCCTTTGCATCACTCTCTTGAGGCTCTGCATTACCCTCTTAAGCCTCTGCATCCCTCTCTTGAGCCTCTGCAACACTCTCCTCTGCCTCTGCATCACTCAATTAAGCCTCTGAATCCCTCACTTGAGCCTCTGAATCCCTCTCTTGATCCTCTGCATCACTCTCTTGAGCCTCTGCATCACTCTCTTGATCCTCTGCTTCACTCTCTTGAACCTCTGCATCACTCTCTTGAGCCTCTGCATCACTCTCTTGAACCTCTGCATCACTCTCATGAGCCTCTCCATCCCTCTCTTGAGACTCTGCATTACTCTCTTAAGCCTCTGCACCACTCTCGTCATCCTCTGCATCACTCTCTTGAGCCTCTGCATCATTCTCTTGAGCCTCTGCATCCCTCTCTTAAGCCTCTACATCATTCTCTTCAGCATCTGCATCACTCTCGTGAGCCCCTGCATCACTCTCTTGAGCCTCTTCATCAATCTTATGAGCCTCTGCATCCCTCTCTTGAGTCTCTGCATCACTCTCTTAAGCCTCTGCACCCCTCTCTTCATCCTCTGCATCACTCTCTTGAGCCTCTGCATCATTCTCTTGAGCCTCTGCATTCCTCTCTTAAGGCTCTACATCATTCTCTTGAGCCTCTGCATCACTCTCTTGAGCCCTTGCATCACTCGCTTAAGCCTCTGCAACACTCTCTTCAGCCTCTGCATCACTCTCTTAAGCCTCTGCATCCCTCTCTTGATCCTCTGCATCACTCTTTTGAGGCCTCTGCATCACTCTCTTAAGCCTCTGAATCCCTCTTTTGACCCTCTGCATAACTCTCTCGAGCCTCTGCATCACTCACTTGATCCTCTGCATCACTCTCTTAAGCCTCTGAATCCCTCTCTTGACCCTCTGCATCACTCTCTCGAGCCTCTGCATCACTCACTTGATCCTCTGCATCACTCTCTTGAGCCTCTGCATCACTCACTTTAGCCTCTGCATCACTCTCTAGAGCCTCTGCATCCCTCTCTTGAGCCTCTGCATCACTCTTTTGAGCTTTTGTATCAATCTCTTAAGCATCTACATCCCTCTCATGAGCCTCTGCATCACTCCTGTAAGCCTCTGCATCACTCTCTTGAGCCTCTGCATAAGTCTCTTGAGCCTCTGCATCACTGTCTTAAGCCTCTGTACCACTCTCTTGAGCCTCTGCATAACTCTCTTGAGTCTCTGCATCACTCTCTTCAGCCTCTGCATCTCTCTCTTGAGCCTCTGCATCCCTTTCCTGAGCCTCTGCCTCCCTCTCGTGAGCCTCTGCATCCCTCTCATGAGCCTCTGCATCCCTCTTTTCAGCCTTTGCATCACTCTCTTAAGCCTCTGCATCACTCTCTTGAGCCTCTGCATCCCTCTCTTGTGCCCCTGCATCCCTCTCTTATGCCTCTGCATCACTCTCTTAAGCCTCTGCATCACTCTATTGAGCCTCAACATCCCTCTGTTAAGACTCTGCATCACTCTCTTGAGCCTCTTCATCACTCTCTTCAATCTCTGCATCCCTCTCTTGAGCCTCTGCATCACTCTCCTGAGCCTCTGCATCCCTCTCTTAAGCCTCTGCAACACTTTCTTCAGCCTCTGCATCACTCTCTTAAGCCTCTGCATCCGTCTCCTGATCCTCTGCAACACTCTCTTGCGCCTCTGCAACACTCTCTTCAGCCTCTGCATCACTCTCTTGAGGCCTGTGCATCACTCTCTTAAGCCTCTGAATCCCTCTCTTGAGCCTCTGCAACACTCTCTTGAGCCTCTGCATCACTCTCTTGATCCTCTGCATCACTCTCTTGAGCCTCTGCATCACCCTCGTAAGCCTCTGCATCACTCTCTAGAGCCTCTGCATCACTCTCTTCAGCTTCTGCATCACTCTCTTATGCCTATGCTTTCCCTCTCTTGATCCTCAGCATCACTCTCTTGAGCCTCAGCATCCCTCTCTTAAGCCTCTGCATCACTCTTGAGCCTCTTTATCACTCTCTTCAATCTCTGCATTCCTCTCTTGAGCCTCTGCATCATTCTCCTAAGATTCTTCATCACTCTCTTGAGCCTCTGCATCACTCTCTTGATCCTCTGCATCACTCTCTTGATCCTTTGCATCAATCTCTTAAGCCTCTGCATCACTCTGTTGAGCCTATGCATCGCTCTCTTGAGCTTCTGCGTCACTCGCTTGAGCCTCTACATCCCTCTCTTGAGCCTCTGCATCACTCTCGTAAGCCTCTGCATCACTCTCTTGAGCCTATGAATAACTCTCTTGAGTCTCTGCATCACTCTCTTGAGCCTCTGCATCCCTCTCTTGAGCCTCTGCAACACTCTCATCAGCCTCTGCATCCCTCTCTTGAGCATCTGAATCCCTCTTTTGAGTCTCTGCATCACTCTCTCAAGCCTCCCATCACTCTCTTCATCCTCTGCATCCCTCTCTTGAGCATCTGCATCACTCTCTTGGCCCCCTGCATCCCTCTCTTGAGCCTTTGTATCACTCTCTTCATCCTCTGCATCCCTCTCTTGAGCATCTGCATCACTCTCTTGGCCCCCTGCATCCCTCTCTTGAGCCTTTGCATCACTCTCTTGAGGCTCTGCATTACCCTCTTAAGCCTCTGCATCCCTCTCTTGAGCCTCGGCAACACTCTCCTCATCCTCTGCATCACTCTCTTGAGCCTCTGCATCATTCTCTTGAGCCTCTGCATCCCTCTCTTAAGCCTCTACATCATTCTCTTCAGCCTCTGCATCACTCTAGTGAGCCCCTGCATCACTCTCTTGAGCCTCTGCATCACTCTCATGAGCCTCTGCATCCCTCTCTTGAGTCTCTGCATCACTCTCTTAAGCCTCTGCACCCCTCTCTTCATCCTCTGCATCACTCTCTTGAGCCTCTGCATCATTCTCTTGAGCCTCTGCATCCCTCTCTTAAACCTCTACATCATTCTCTTGAGCCTCTGCATCACTCTCTTGAGCCCCTGCATCACTCGCTTAAGCCTCTGCAACACTCTCTACTGCCTCTGCATCACTCTCTTAAGCCTCTGCATCCCTCTCTTGATCCTCTGCATCACTCTCTTGAGGCCTCTGCATCACTCTCTTAAGCCTCTGAATCCCTCTCTTGAGCCTCTGCATCACTCTCTCGAGCCTCTGCATCACTCTCTTGATCCTCTGCATCACTCTCTTGAGCCTCTGCATCCCTCTCTTGAGCCTCTGCATCTTTCTCCTAATATGCTTCATCACTCTCTTGAGCCTCTGCATCACTCTTTTGAGCTTTTGTATCAATCTCTTAAGCATCTACATCCCTCTCATGAGCCTCTGCATCACTCCCGTAAGCCTCTGCATCACTCTCTTGAGCCTCTGCATAACTCTCTTGAGCCTCTGCATCACTGTCTTCCCAGCAAACACAAATCATCTACACAACGTTCGCCTATCTCTTGCCATAGGTGTGGGAATGATTTGCATTGAGAATGGTGCAGGAGAGCCTTTGAGAAACTTTTACTCAAAAAATCCAAACACAAAGGTTTAATTATAAATTGTTTTTCTACAATTATTTTCTTCCAAATGTAAAACAAATAGTTTTTACATGTTTAAATATAAAATTTATGGTGTTTTTTTGTAAAATTCTTTAATAAATTGTGAATGATATATATTGGCTGAGTGAAACCTTTATAATCCATTTAGTTATAATTTGAACAGAAAAAAGTATTTTTCCAAATTTTCTAAAAATTGCTCTTTTTAACACAATTTGACTCCTTATACATTCCACTAAACACTATATCATGTTTAAATATATAATTTATGTATTATTCTCTAAAATAATTTATATAAATTATATAAGTTGCTGGAAAGTGGTGTTAAGGATTTTGAAAACATTTTGTTGTGTTAATATGTTCTTATTAACTATGTCTCAAGTTCACAGTTTATCAAACAAGAATATTAACATTCGTCAACTCTTAAAATCTTATATGTTATCTTGCTGGTGCAAAAAAGGGTGAATCTTTAGGAACAGCTATAGTATCTATATATCACAAATGGTGTTTTCCCTAACTCAAACAATGTAGGGTTTATTATTCTACACATATTTCTAATGACTCTTAGATGTTTACATTCTCTGAAGTATAATTGTGAAGGCTGTGTCCATCACTCTCAACACAGATTCTTAAACTCGTCTCTGCAGGTTCAACTATATAATTAGTTTCCATTTTGAATTTCCATGGACATTTGTATCCAAAATGAAACCAATGTGGTTTCCTTCAGCGCCTTCAGCCAGCACATTTGCTCATTCATTTCCACAGATTCCAACAAGGTAGGGGATTTACAGAAATTTGTATATTCATATTGTTATATATTCAAAATATGAATGCAGTTCAATATGATAAGACAAATACATGAGTTTATGATAAATTCGTTTTCTGTGATATACCATTGATATGCTCTTTTTTTCTTTAAACGGCAGACTAAACTAAAGTGCTCACATCAACAGATTTGATGTATAAATGGTCAACGCTCAACAGAGTTAGTATAAATGTATTAGTATAAATCTTACTTGTCTCATTGTTAATTCACATTCAATGTCAACTTGTGGTTTTGATGTGGCACGTTTGGCCAAGACACCCCACCCCATTATGCACCCCATACCCATATTGTGGGCGGTTGTGGAAAGGGTTACAGAGGCACATAATGGGCTCAGGGACTGAACCCCACAATTCATTTAGCTAAGCAAGTTACAATCTTGATGAGCTAGTTACAAAATTCAATATAAGTCATCACATCAACAATGGGTTCGAGATCGACCTCAAGTACAGGTTCTAAATTAAGCAACTGACATATGTGGAGAGCTAGTATCAAAATTTATATGTTTGTCCTGCACACCGTCCCCCATCCAGTGGGCAGCGGTGGATAGGTTACAATCACTTAGTTGTTATCTACAGTTAGCAAACTGGGGATATTTGGCTAAAATTTCTGGTAGCAGATCATTTTGAATGAAATATTGACACATCGCTGGAACATTGGTTATAGAATTGTCTCTAAATTCATGTATCTTTTCGCACTCCATCACATAGTGACGGAGGGTGTGCGAATAATTTTGTTGACACAGTTTACATTTGGTCAGGTCTACATCAGCAGATAATGAGAATTCCCAGAGATACTTGTAACCGAGTCTAAGCCGAGCAGTAGTAACATCTAGAAGTCTGCTGATTTTATTGGATGATCCATAGATGTGTGGCTCCTCTTGTATGATATGTATGATAGATGGAATTACTAGTTCCAGTTTCTAGGCAGGCGATGAGTACTCACAATAACCTTAATTAAGCGTCAAAACAAAAATGTGTATACTCTTTTTACTCTCCTGACCTTAGTTCTCGAGCTATGTATTTCATTTTGGTACCAACGTGTTCGCAATAACATTCTCTAGAAGAAAATCAGCAAAAACGGTCACCAAAAGTTATATGAATACCAGCACCCAATAAATACCTACGTAGATGACTCGCCGTGAGTGCCCAAGAGCAACAAAATGTTTTTACTCTTGGGATTGTTATCACTTCCACACTTGTCCTACAGCGTTAATTTTGGTATCAATGTACTCGCAATGAAATTCCCAACACGGTGATATGAATATAAACGTAGAATAATGGTCGCTGCCCACCCGCAAGAGTGTGGGAAGTGGCGGAACTGTTACCCAGTATTGGTGACAAGACGACACATGGGCGATACAGTGCTTTGAAAGTTTATAATTATATCACTGTCCTGACATTATTATTGTATGTACGTCATTCATTTTTGTGCCAATGTTTTCGCAATAGAATGTTCTATGAGCCCGTAGGTAAAAAAGAGCAACAAAGCGTAAGATAGAATAGCACCATATATAAAACAACGCTGGTACATATCAGTGAGCGTCAAACACACACGAAATGTGTGTGTTTGATGGTGGTCAAACGATGTTTGATGTGTTTGATCAGGTGATGTCCTGATCCGCATAATTAAAGTATGAATTATGTTGAGAAAAAATAAGAAAAAAGGGAAAAAACAGGGGTGGGAGAAACATGACAGAAAAAGAGTAAAAATACAATTTGGTCAACAAAACAGCATTGTTTAAAATAAAAGATATGGATTGACATTTTGGGGGTTAGGTTGGTAGGTTACATTGAGTTAATTAGGTAGTACTTAGTGTTTATCTGTTATAGATAGGAGCTGCCTGGTATGGGCCAATAGGCCTTCTGCAGTTACCTTTGTTTTTATGTTTTTGCCCTGTAACCTAAATGGTTAGAGAGGCACATATATGGGCTTAGGGACTGAACCCCACACTACATTTAGCTAAGCTGGTTACAATCTTGATGATATAGTTACAAAATTCTGTATAAGTCGTCACATTATCAATGGGTTCGAGATCAACCACAATTTCCTGAATAGATATAACAAAGGGGATATTAATAGGGTATTAAAATTGTCAACACAAGATAGAACACGAAACAATGGGTATAAATTGGATAAGTTTACTGTTACCATTATGTTACCATTTACTGTTACCATTACTGTTACCAACATTATGTTTGTAAATCAACTATGTATGTATGAAAAAAAATGACTAATACGTTCGGCGAATGACTTTGACTTCAACTTCACTTTGACTTCGTTCATGTCATCGTATTTTCCGTAATATATAAAGGTTATGACAATGCAATTATATTATTGTGTGCAAATAAGTTTGAAATTTCATGTACCCTAAAAATATTAAAATAAAGAATAAGAATAATTAAATAATTGTTGTAGTAAATTGTCACACGTTCATCATACGCAAACGAACACACAGTTTGGAGCGTCAGTACAAGACCGCCGCCATTTTAAAACACGGCTTCGAATGTAAGTAATGTTTTTCTCGTACTAACACTGTGTTATACAATAGATTTGGTCTTGAATTCACAAATTTAGTTGTTACATCTGACAGAGTATGTTAGACGGTGTAATGCTGGTCCATGTTAACGTATTTGTGGGCTTGGTTGGTTTAAATGTGGAGGCGAGGCCTGGCAGTGCTGGTGTATGTGGAGGCGAGGCGAGGCCTGGCAGTGCTATTGTATGTGGAGGCGAGGCCTGGCTGTGCTGGTGAGTATGTGGAGGCGAGGCCTGGCAGTGCTGGTGTATGTGGAGGCGAGGCCTGGCTGTGCTAGTGTGTATGTGGAGGCGAGGCCTGGCTGTGCTAGTGTGTATGTGGAGGCGAGGCCTGGCAGTGCTGGTGTATGTGGAGGCGAGGCCTGGCTGTGCTAGTGTGTATGTGGAGGCGAGGCCTGGCAGTGCTGGTGTATGTGGAGGCGAGGCCTGGCTGTGCTAGTGTGTATGTGCAGGCGAGGCCTGGCTGTGCTAGTGTGTATGTGGAGGCGAGGCATGTACAACACTCCCCAATAGGAAGAAAACCCACTGGGTTCTAGGCTAGGTTAGGCTTATCTGTAATAATTGAATTAAGCCTAGCAAAGCCTAGAACCTAGTTCAGTAATTTAAAAAATGTTGTAACTTGAAAAATGCCATTCAATACATTACACAATTTAAATATTTTCAGGCAATCAACACAACCCTCATGTTGGCTAACCCTCTCTCATGTTGGTCAATAATTTAATTATTTTTTTATGGAGTAATCTTTGCTGTTGAAATGTAGTCTTTTTGAGACTACATTTCAAATGTAGTGTGTGTGGAGGCGTGTATGTTAGGTATTACCTAATATACACGGTGTAATATATCTATCTGTGTGAAATAGATTAAATCCATTTATTTGATATTCAGCTAATAGTTCTGTATTTTCTACATTCATCCATGTTTTGGTAAGTGCAATAATATGTATTGTTTCATTGCAGATTAGAGATTCAAGATAGTTCTAGATTTCCGAAGTACTGAAACGCGCGCCATACAGGCTTGGTGGATCTAGGTGCAAGGTAAAATTATTTAGATTTACTTTTGTATTTATGTTTTGTATTTATATGCATATATGCATTTATATGCATTATTCTATAGAATAATAGATCTCGTAATAATTTTGCAAAAATAGTGGCATTTACTATTTTTAAAAGATTATTAAAAAATTTACTGATATGGTGCATTCGGAAGGGCGAAGAGGGAGAACGGCCTGTTGACATAGCTCGGGTGCAGGGGGGG
>NC_091212.1:4761187-4786762 GCF_040958095.1 Procambarus clarkii | reverse complement strand
CAATGGTAATATGATTTAAGTAAATAAAGCCAGTGACAAGTCACAGTCAGGCAGAACAAGTACAGCCAGTGACAAGTAAGTCAGGGAAGAACAAGCACAGCCAGTGACAGTCAGTCAGGCAGAACAAGTAACAGCCAGTGACAAGTAAGTCGGGCAGAACAAGCGCAGGCCAGTGACAAGTCAGTCAGGCAGAACAAGCCACCCAATGACAAGTCCGGCAGAACAAGCACAGCCAGTGACAAGTCAGTCAGGCAGAAAAGCACAGCCAGTGACAAGTCAGTCAGGCAGAACAAGCACACCCAATGACAAGTCAGCAGAACAAGCACAGCCAGATCAAACGTTAGAAGAGCTTTAATTAAAAATTAGGTAACTGTTACTTTAAGCCACTGTAATCTGAATGAATTTCATCTTGTGGGTGAGCTGATAGATAATTTATTACCAAAGTTTTCTTAAGACCTCTATCCTTAACAACTTTCCAAGTGTTTTTTTTAAAGCTGGTCTCCTCATTTCTTTCGCCTGATGCTCTTTCAAACTGCTGTACTTCGTCCCGTAGGTTAATTTAATTCTGTCCTCAGAGCTTCAACTAGTTCAATCATTAAAACATCCATAATGTATAATAAATAGCTTTAAAACGGAGGAGCTTTGGCTAGCACACTCCTCTCAGTCTAGGATGAAAGTAAATGTTCCTCGAAAAAAGGTTCATTTTATTCTTTTGTAACAAAAAAACTTATTATATTCTCGAAACTCCACTACACCCAGCTTCTACATTCGAAGGACTATACAGCTCTATTTTTTGCTGCATATGGTACAAATATTTCATAGCAGATTCCAATTCTTTAGTAGATCTATAAATTTGTTAATTTGTACTAAAAAATATATACAGTACATGTTTAACTAATTCAAATTTTTCTTTTATTTATTACTGACAATGAAGAAAATTTTAAAACCTTAACAATCAAAACCAACTAAATGTTAACAACTATTTTTCTTTTTTTTTCTTTTTTTGGATGATGATGATGATGATGATGATGATGATGATGATAATGATGATGATGATGATGATGATGATGAGGGCAAAGTCAATGGGGTTTGAGGTTCTTCAGATTAATATTGGGAATGATTTGTTTTATAGTTTGTATAACCAAATATTTTATTCGCTTTGCAGAAAGTTCTTCCTCCTTTTTCTTTTCTCTTCCTTCTTCTTCTTCTTTTCTTCCTTCTTTTTTTCTTTTCTTCCCTCTTTTTCTTTTTCCGTTCTTCCTTTTTCCGCTTCCTTGTTATTTTCTCATCTTGGTTTGAAAGAGATAATAAACTCACTTCCCTTGTTATTTTCTCATCTTGGTTTGAAAGAGATAATAAACCCAAAGTGGATGATGAATTTCCAGATGTGGATCCTGCTCCTGAGATAGATGGTGACACTGTTGGTGGCAATGAATGTACATGCTTTAAAATTTCCATCAGCATGTATCTGAGGTACATTGTAGCTTGTATTTGTATTTGAAAGCTGTTGATCTTTAGATACTAATAATTGTTGTGTGTTGTTGTGGTTGATTAACATATACATCTTCATTCCAATCTGAACTTGAAATTGTATTTAGAGATAAACCCAAAGTGGGTAAATGTATTTCCTGCTCCTGAGGTAGATGGTGACACTGTTGGATTAAGGAATGTCAATGAATGTTCATGATATAAATTTGGAGGTGCATTGTAATAGGTATTTGAAAACTGTTGATCTTGTTGTTGTTGTTGTTGATTAACATATGCATCTTCATTCAAACCTGAACTTAATATTGTATTTTTCAGGAAACGACACCATTAGTTGTTGATAATCATTATTAATTGATTCACCTGCTTTACTACAATATTTATCAATTATATAAGTACAGATCTGTTTCTTTTTCTTCTTCAATTTGTATGTTAGGTTGATGATAATTACACTTCAAATTGGCTGCTGGTAAATTGGTGGTTTCTGATATTAGTTGATAATTTGAGCTTGAAGTAGATGGCAAATAAATGTTGTTATTTTTTTTCTCCTCCTCTTGTGGTGTTAGTTTCTGAGGGAAAGAGGGCATCAATGAAATCAGGAATTTGATCCAAAAAATCTTCTTCTCTATGTTGTTGCTGTTGTTGTTGTTGCTGTTGTTGTTGTTGTTGCTGTTGTTGTTGTTGTTGTTGCTGTTGTTGTTGTTGTTGTTGTTGCTGTTGTTGTTGTTGTTGCTGTTGTTGTTGTTGAACATGATGAACTCCATTTTCCTGAGTTTTGTTTGCAATTCTTTTAAATGTTGTTATATTTTTCTTCACCTTATTTTCCAAAACTGATTCTTCATCATCAGATTCCAAAGCAGCAGGAGCAGCAACAGCAACAGCAGTGGCAACGATGGTGGTCAGGGTAGTGGTGGTGGTGGTGGCACTAGTAGTGGTGGTGGCACTAGTGGTGGTGGTAGTAGTAGTAGTGGTAGTAGTAGTAGTAGTAGTAGTAGTAGTAGAAGTAGCAGATTTATCTAAATCTTTGTTTGTCAATGACCCTAATTCTTCCTTATTGCCTGTATCATGCTCATTATTATCTTCTTTACTGTTATCACTATCACCATCATCATCATCATTATTATTACTATTACTACTACTACTACCACTGCCACCACCACCACCACCACTACTACTACTACTACTACTACTACTACTACTACTACTACCACTGCCACCACCATCACTACTACTGTTACTGTTACTGTTACTGCTGCCTCTACTGCTGCTGCTGCTGCTGCTGCTTCTTATGCTGCTGCTGCCTATTCTTATGCTGCTGCTGTCTCTTCTGATGCTGATTCTTCTGCTGCTGCTGCTGCCTCTTATGATGCTGATGTCTTTTCTGTTGCCACTTCTACTTCTGCTGTTTCTTCTTTTTCTATCATCTTCATTATCCTTATCATCATGTAATAATAATGATGTAGTTGCTGATTCAGTAATGTTAGTTGTAGTTTTAGTGACTGAGGGAAGAATATTTCCATTTCCTTCGTTTTTGAATAAATTCCTGATTTGTATACCTAAAAAGTAGTCTTCTAAAACTTCCCGTTTATCTTGATGTATAAAACCAGATGAAATTATTTTTTGTAGGATAATTCTAGATAATCTATTCTTATCTATATCACAATTCTTATACTGAAATTGGTTCTTAATTATGTAATGTAAACTTTCCAGTATTATTTTAAAAGATTCTGTCAAATTCATATTCTTTGCAGAACATTTGGGTTTCACTTCATTCTTATGTAAGTCGATTATCTTCAGTATATTATTTCTATACTTTTGAAGTGGGAATTTTACTTCACAGCAGTTACATTCCATAATTGGAATGATTTCATTCTTCAATCTAAACCCTTCATGTATGAAAGTTTGTTTATTTCTTGATATTTGAGTCTTTAAATTTTCATACTTGGTTTTAAATAAAAAGGCTGACTCTTCAAAAGATTTATCATCATCATCGATATCATCATCATCATCATCATCATCATGCTTATCCTTTTTTTTCATTGCCTTTATTATATATAATATTTCATTAATTTTATCTAATGTAGTTGTATATACTATAAATGGTGCTCTCTTACACTCATGATCTATTATTTTCTGGAATGATATAAATATGCCATTACATTTTATGCAAATGTACCAACCATTGTTATTATCCACGTAAGAAAATGTGGATAATTTTTCCAACTGATCATTAATTATCCATATTTTATATTTTTGTTTATCTTCCAATTCTGGATAGGATAGGGAGATAATTTTTTTTATTCTCTTATGGTATTCTTGAACATAAGTCAGTGTTCTTATACTAGAGTACAGATGAGTCCCCTTTAATATAAAATATTTAGGGAGACCATCATAGAGTTGTTCTTCTGATGTAAAGGTGGTTGGTGGCACACTGGGGAGTGGATCTCGACGATTCACGTTGTTCTTAATTGGAGCCATTGAAAACAATAAAGCAGAAGAATCCCACAGGCTGGAGAATCATGCATGTGTATACAACTGGCATTGAGACATCTTGTAGTTTTTAGGTTGTGCAGTGTGCTCACAGAGTAAATCCGAACCCTAAAACAAAGAAAAAAAGTGTCACTTTTTATTTTATTCGTTTAACATAAAGATAAAATAATAGTATATTATGCTTGTTTAACTTTTTTTTTAAAATATATAAACGATGTTTTTTTCATATGAATTAAGCCTAAACTTAAAAAATAAAGTATCTGAAATTAATAAATTTAAACAAATATATTTAGGTCTAGATAATAATAAAAAAGTTCAAGGGTTAGTTGTAAAAACCATGGAATATGGTTTTTTAACTAATTTAATGAAACATGAAAATATTGGGATTTGGCCACACAACCAGAAGAAAACTCTAATCACTAATTGGAAAGTTAGAGAGGTTAGAAACTTACTAAGAGCAATAGAATATTTAAATTTCATTAGAGGTCATAAAAAGATTAAGGAAGAGATAGTAGGAGATAAGGATATGTACACTTTATTAGGTTTAATTGATCTTGAAACTTGTGTTTTAAATTTACACAAAATATTAATGAGAGGATTGTTATCACCCGAAAAATGTGGTTATGTAAGTACCAATATACGCTGTACAAAGATTAGTAATAACACAAGTGTCAAGGGTTTGTATGTATATCCACATATCCATTCAATTCAGGATGGAGAAAATCGTATTTTGGCTATTTTGGACAATTACAATTCTACATTGACCCAAAAAATATTCACATTTTTAGGGCCAGAGGAAGAATTTGAATGGATTTTTAAATTAATTTCATGGTTTATCCTAGAAATGCTTACTCTCCATCCTTTTTCAGATGGAAATGGTCGTTTGACACGTCTTTTAGTCAATTATATATTGTCAACATTAATGCCATTTCCAACATCTATCATGGGGAATTTAGAATGGGCTATTATCCATGATCGAAAACTAAATACAAAAAAACAACGCCCACCTCTTAACATACTCAAATTAGTAATTGAAAGTGTCTTGTTCAATTGGCGAATGTATTTTTATCTGTTATCTGTGGTCAGAAAAAAATAATGAAACTTTATATTATATTCATATGTTTAATTCTTTATTCAATAATATTAAATTACATTTATAAGAAAAATATGAGTAATAATCCAAAGATAGACTCTAATTTAATATTAATGTCACACCCTCCATATGAAAAGATTACAAGAAAGATGGATTGTACTATTAACAATATAGCATGCCAGAAAAATGAAGACTGTCAAACATTTTGCTCTTCTTCTTTAGGAGTTACTTGCATTAATAGTGTTTGTAATTATGACACTGATCATAAATGTTTAAATGGAGGATTTCCTATTAATTATGTTGGGGAAACTAATTTAATAACCACCATATGTGCTTGTATGGATAATGGACACTATATCGGTGAGCAATGTCAATACCAAAATTCCTTTCGACCAACGTCTCACAAAAGCTTCCCTATTAGCTAAAGACAGATGTATATTATTTTAAATTAAAAAAAAAAAAAAAGATTTTCCCATCTATAAGTATACTACAATTTCACTATGTTGCTCTTTAAAATGAATGATCGATATTATACTTATCCACTTATTCAAAATTATGATCCGTTAAAACGAACTTATCAAGACTCACATATCAATCCCAATACTGGGACTTTTAATAAAATAACTCGTGATCTTCAAACTATAAGTTGTACTTCATCAAGAAAAAATAAGACGAGTTTATATGGTTTTGGATCACTAACAGATATGTGTGGGAAAAGAGAAATTGATTTGATTTTATTAACAAATGGAACAGTTCATCATTTATATCGTAGATTTTGGGAGACAAACACTATAAGTGGTTCCCATGTCATACGTCTACCTAGTTTAGATTATATACATTTTATCTTGGATGTTGATTTAAAAAAAATGTGTACTCTTGAATCATTTCGTTTATCGACAGCTGAGTACCTAGAATATCTAACACTTAAACAATCAGGGTCATCCTTACAATTAACAACATCCATTGTTAATGGACAGATCTATTATAATACAAATTATGTCATATATGAACTTGTTTCTCATATTGTTTATTATTTAGGTCTAGACTGGCTACCAATTTATATTTTAGGTAAATCACAAACGTTTACTCAAGGATTTCATCTTGAAATACCCCACCTAACTCTTTCCTATTATGATTTTGCCCTAATGTCCAATTCATGTAAAGAACTCTTACCTACCCTCGTAGATATTACTACCAATTATAGTATTTTTGGCTCTCAAAAAATTCAACTGCAAACACCTTTAAACGAAATGGACTGCACCTATTTACCATATGCGGTTTTCCACAAAAATAATATTTACGATATGTCAAACTCACCACCCTCATATATTTTATCAAGTATGGGTGAAGTTTTTGACTTATTTAATATCTGTAAATATCATGAACCTTCATCCATTAGAGGATTCCCAACTATTATCGGATTGGATGATGATACATATGCTCTGGATGTTTTTCAGAAAAATGTTCAAACATTTATGCAAAACAAAGAAAATATTGATGACGCCGAAAATTATGTTACTATATATGAAAATTATGATAATTCTAGGGAGAGAGATGAAGAAAAAATACCAGATATAACAGAAGAAGATTTTTTCATGTTTTCCAATGTTAACAATATTATCAATAAAATTATAGTGGGTTTATTTTTTGTTACACTTAGTAAGGAATATAAACTTTCTATATATAAATCTCTTCATTTTCAAGAGGAACAAGCAAGAAGAGAATAACCAACTCTTAATTATACTTGAAAAATATCCAAATAGTTTTATACATATTAACGAAATTCCGCATTACCTGATTCTTCTTACAAATGACAATGACGCTGAGGCAAACTTTGACTACGATAAAATACAAATGACAGCAAATCGTATTGAAAAAGTGTTTACAGTTCAACCTTTAAGGCAAACATCTATTCGCGGAACAGTTGCCAGTAGCAATATCAGTCGAGATACCAATTCTTTCTTGAAACGAATTCAGCCATTTACCATTGAACATATAACCCGTTTATGTTTGCAGAGTAAACAACATCTTCACACTGTCTTGTATCTTTTAGCATTGTTATATGTTAAAAAGATCCGTCAAAAGTCCCTGGGAATGACATTTCCTGACTACAATTATTTTATAGCCAAAATAATTAGAGATTTAAATTTTAATCACTTAGATACTGGACCACTTTATGAAATCATCTATCTTCTTAACCGATATCAGGAACACCAGCAAGTAAAAGAAGAATTAGAAGATTGGATAATTTTGTGTCTTCTAAATCTTCTAATTGTTAGTGATGTGGTATCAATGAAAGAAGCTTTTGATCTAGTAGAAAAAATTGATTCTCAAAGATTGGATTTTGTCATGAATATAAATGTGGAAGAAGTTTGACAGTGACACTTATCGGGTAGTACCATCAGCTAATAGTAATTCACGTCCTACTAAAATTCCTCGGATTATAATAGCTTTTTCTTTCCTACAGAATTTTGGTATAACGGAATATAACAATTTTTTAGCTATATATAAACCTATTATATGTGATAAGAATTCGCGCCAGATTAATGTTTGGGATAATACTACTAAGAAGTGGTCTGTAGCTAATAATCACATAAATTCTTCTTTACTAGCACCAGACCTAGCTTACATTGCACGTCAAATTATTTTAATTGATAGCATACTACAACAACAACAACAACCACAATTCCTGGAAAATGAAATGTTTCTTTCACTTACCTTACCACCAACACCACTACAATCCAACAGCAACTTATTACCACCTCCTCCTCCGTTATCACCTTCTCCATCAATAACCTCATCAATTTCTTCATCGAATTCAAACTCAAACCTTCCTTCTCCTTCAGCCAAAGGTAGAGTCAAAAAAAAAACTACTGATTCTACAAATAATAATAATAATAATAATAATAATAATAATAATAATAATAATTACAAGAAACGAAGTCTTATTCAGAATAGTCTTCTAAATTCTATAAAGAGTTTTTATGCCAACATGAAAATCTTGGATATACCTCGATATTTTATTGCTTCTTCTCAATGTTATATCATCAGCGGCAGTAGCAGTAGTGAGATGAACCAAATTTTTTATATCCTACCACTTCCCCTGTACAAATCATCAAATAATACAAATTCTGATACAAGACCAACTATTTATGATTGGAGTGAAGTATTGAAACTATTAGATCACATACCAAAATGTACCTTTTTTATGCAGCAATGTAATCCAATATTAAAAGATATTCTACATTACGAAAGCGAAAAAAAGAAATATTATAAGAAGTTGACAGTTGAAGAGAAACATAAAATTCTCTTACTTAGTCGTGAACAATATCATATAAACTTTATAGATCGATTTTGGAATGATGGTATGAATAGATTAGCTCAACTTGTCAAATATTATGTGCTAAAACAAATGGTTACTTCTTTAGAATCACTAAACCGAGTTTCAGAAAATATTAATATAGAAAATAAATATCAAGATCTTCTTAATAGACTCATTGAAGAATGCCGTCATGGAATAAAAAATCGTAAAATTCCAATCAAAGAAAGTATTTACCATCTAGATGCTATTTTAAAAGAAAATCTAAAGGTAAATGGACGGTTTATACGAAAAGATGATGTTGGTGAACCAGTGAAACCTAATTGTAATTGTCAATTAGTTGATATTTTGTTAACACTAGCACAGATCTTTTGCTATGATGCAACTACTATGATTTATTTTTTTTCACTAATAGTAAAAGCATGCCATCGACAAAATGACAAGAAGATAACTTTGGGTATTGGAGATTCAAATTCAGGAAAAACTGCTTTATTAAATACTCTTACTCTAACTCTTGGTGATTTGACAGGTATTCTCTCAGTACATACAGCTCATAAGGATCTCCAAGAACGGACCCATGATTTAGGAAGAGGTGGAAAAATGGTTAGAATGTGGTACATGGATGAACTGAGTACGACTAAAACCCTTAATTCTCTGTTTTTAAAGCAATTGAGCGGTCATGCCCCAATGTGGATTCGTCAAAACTATATGGATGGGGATACATATAATTTAGCAACACCTATTTTTTTGTTTGGCAACAATTGCCCAACTTTCAGCGAATATGACTCAGCCTTGATGCAACGACTTCGTTTCATTTCATTCCGTGCGCGGTTTGATTCTGAAGTGCCTACGTCATTTCAATATTCAATTTTTCCCCAATTTCATCTCATGACTGATGATCGAAAGAAAAAGCGTCTGACTGAAGGAATGATGGCACTCTTTATTCATGCTAACTGTCATGATAAACTCAATTCACCCTGGTTTGTATCAATGAACCAGACTGTTAACTTTCTCACACTCCCAATTAACATTATGGAGGCAACTGAGTTATATTCACCAGAACGTGGAATTGTAGCCCAAATAATGGAAGAGTGCCATCTGGTAGAGAAACCATATAGTGGGTTCATTACCCTACATCGTCTATCAGTTCTTTTGCGTAGTTTCCCCAAGGCCCTTAAAAATATTTCATTGGCAGATGCTCATCTTTTTTTTGAAAACGTATACCAGGTATCATGGCTACCAATAAACAGCAATCGTTTGGCAAATATTCCACAATCCCATTTACCAATTAATGAACCAACTATTAGTATCATAGAGGGAATTTGTGAACAAAATTGTGAAATAAATGATAGAAATCTTGCTAGATTAACTCAAAATTAAATTAAACAGGTATTAAAAAAAAAAAAACAGGATATATACTCTATATTTATATGTGTGTGTGAAATGAAAATATACTGAAAAACATATAATGTTTTCTTCACCTGGAAATAATAAATCGTCCCCTAAACCACAAATTGAAATAGAATCTCCAAAAAATGGAGAAAACAATAATAACAAACATAACAAATTAGAAAACCTTTTCAATGATTTTAAAAAACAAATAAAAACAGAAGATTTAATTTTTTTTAATTTGGATGATTCGACTTTATTAAATTTAGAAAGTGTATGTAAAATTATTAAAAAATAATTTTTTTTTATAAAATATATAAAAATAAATAGTATAAAATAAATGTCCAGTTCAACTAGGAGTCAATTAATTGTTTTTAATTTCCAAAATCGTAATGGAAAAGAAAAATATTTCCAAATAAGAATTTCAAAAACATATTCAACTGGAAATTTTAATAAAAAGTTTTTCCCACTGTTAACAGTAAAACAAGAAATACCACTAAGATTGTTAATTCATTACTATATTTCACTTAATATATTTACAGGAGAGGGATTAGGATCAGTAAAAAAAGGGGGAATTAATTATGGATTAATTAGGAGATTCAAAAGAGCCAAAGTAAGAGAAGATAGAAACAGTCCAACAGAAGATGATGAAATTCATAGAAATGTCATACAAGATAATATTGAAGATGAAGTAGACGAGATCAGTGATCCTGGTCCATCTAATGGAAATAAATCTTCTTATGGTCTACTCCAGAAGGGTGGAATAAATGCCCCCTCTCATAGAAATCTCAATTCTTCTTCTCGTCCAAGGGGTATTCAAAACAATGGTACTTATATTTTCCCTCAATCGGAATCCAATAAAAATAACTTTATAGTTAGAAAAATATATCAAATCGCTGGATTGGGCTTTCCAGGATTCAAACTGAAATTTAATACTCGTTTCTTTGACATGAAAACTTTAAAACAATATTTGTCTAAATACATTGAACAAATACCTAAAAATGAAGGTTTTTCGTTAGAATATAAATACATAATATTATATATTAGAATGTTAACAAATTTATGGACATTTTTAATGGTAAAACAAGACCGGAAGGATCAAAAGTTAATTTATAAATATCTTATTAATGAAATTGGTAAGTTAAGAAAACATATTCAATTTAACAATAAAAAGTATATAGATAATAATAGCTTATACATGGTAAATTTTATTGAAAAAGCAAACATGTATAGTAGTGAATTATTTTACAAATTTGTTAGAAAATTGACGGACACTGTAATTTGTGATCATGATATCAAAGAGATCAATTCTAGAGATGCCACTAAATTACACTTCAAATTACTTACTGTGTTTGATTCACTAACTGCTGCTACACATCAACAGGCAGTAGTAGGTTTACAGAAATATATTTTGTACAGTGCATTAGACTATGATAATGCATCTTCCCAAAAAATGAATACTAATAATATTAAGTATAATTTCAGATATGCTAAGATCAATAGAGAGACTTGTGAAATTAATGACACTGATATCCATAGAAATATGGGTGATGATGATGATGAAGATTCTGATAATAATGTTGATGTTGATGGTAGTGGGGATACCCAAGGTCCCTTAGTAATTTTAAAATGTCGAAAAATTAGAAAGAAAGATAAATAAACTTTACTTATTATTTCCTCAAAGTTGAAGAGAATTAGTGACCCTTGCTCTTGAACCAGTACCAGTGCCAGTGCCAGGGGCAGATGGGTGAGGGATGGATGACTGATGATGGGTAAAGAGTGATAATTGTATGTATGACCTGGGTATGGTTTTCCGGTATTCCATGATAATTTAAGTTTTTTTTTTATTCCTAAAATGAATATATATTGTAACCTTACATACTATATATTAAGTAAACGGTTTATTCAAAACAATATTATTTCAAGACATGGCTATCAATACAGATCAGATAACAATTAAAATTTTAGATTTATCACCTGACATGATACAATTTAAAATAGAAAATATAAATTTAGCTCTAGTAAATGGATTGCGGCGGATTTTTATAGCTGAGACTCCTACTATAGCCATTGATTGGGTTCAAATTAAAAAAAATACAACTATATTAAGTGATGAGTTCATTATTCATCGTCTAGGTCTAATTCCAATACCTTCAGATGAATTCATTAATAAATTAAAGATTCCATGGAAATGTCAATGTATTAACTTTTGTACGAAATGTGCAGTAGAATTTATTTTGGATGTTAAATGTCGTGATGACAAACAATACCTCATAACAACATCTGATATAATACCATCTTTTCACAAAGAAATCCCAATTCCTTTGGTTAAACTTAATAATGGACAAGAATTATGCTTAAAAGCATATGCTATCAAGGGGATTGGCAAAAACCACGCCAAATGGAATCCGACAATTAATATAGATTTTGATTGCTGTAACAACACTTCTTCTTATTTTCTGGAAGATTGTAATAAACGAAAACAATTTTATTTCAATATTGAAAGTTCAGGTGCATTAAAGCCTGAAAATATTATGCTAATAGGCCTAGAAACTTTAAAAAACAAATTAACCTTCTTATTGGATAAATTTAAATGTTAATACTGTAAATAGAATACCAAACCGGGGTGTGTGTGTGTGTGTGTGTGTGTGTATGTGCCCCCCAAAAAAAATGGAATAATAAATGATCAAATATTTATTTTGCTTTTAATTATTCAATAAATGCATTAAGACAGAAATTATTGAGCAAGAAATTGATTAGAAAAATTTAGTTTTTATTAAATCATATTTCGTTTTAACCTGATTAGAGTCGTTTAATTCTATATCTTCATTTAATGTATAAGATGAGAAGTTATTATAAATCCAAATGAAAAGTGCTAAACTTATCAAAAAAATAGGAATTATAATAATAAAAATAAGAACAGTCGAATTGATATTGATTGTTTCTTGTGTGTCATTTGGTATAGTTGAGTTGGTGGTTTCTTCTTTGGGAGTTTCTTCTGTTATTTCTAAAGTTGACTGGCTTTCTTCGGTTGTTGGTGGGGTGGTTGCCTTAATAATTATTATTTCTTCGGTTGAGACAACTGTATATGTTTTCGTCGCTGTATCATTTTCCCATGGTGGTGGTGTTGTGGCCATGGCCGGTCTTTCTTGAGGGGTTGTCGAGGGAGGAGTGGTTTCTGTTTCATCATCATAGGTGTAGTCATTTTCTGATGATGTTGTTGCCTGGCTTTCTTGAGGGGTAGATGCTGTCGTCTCCTCGTGGGTGTCGTCATTTGTTGTGGTTGTGGTTATAGTTGTTGTCGAAGGAGGAGTGGTTTCTGTTTCATCATCATAGGTGTAGTCATTTTCTGATGATGTTGTTGCCTGGCTTTCTTGAGGGGTAGATGCTGTCGTCTCCTCGTGGGTGTCGTCATTTGTTGTGGTTGTGGTTATAGTTGTTGTCGAAGGAGGAGTGGTTTCTGTTTCATCATCATAGGTGTAGTCATTTTCTGATGATGTTGTTGCCTGGCTTTCTTGAGGGGTAGATGCTGTCGTCTCCTCGTGGGTGTCGTCATTTGTTGTGGTTGTGGTTATAGTTGTTGTCGAAGGAGGAGTGGTTTCTGTTTCATCATCATAGGTGTAGTCATTTTCTGATGATGTTGTTGCCTGGCTTTCTTGAGGGGTAGATGCTGTCGTCTCCTCGTGGGTGTCGTCATTTGTTGTGGTTGTGGTTATAGTTGTTGTCGAAGGAGGAGTGGTTTCTGTTTCATCATCATAGGTGTAGTCATTTTCTGATGATGTTGTTGCCTGGCTTTCTTGAGGGGTAGATGCTGTCGTCTCCTCGTGGGTGTCGTCATTTGTTGTGGTTGTGGTTATAGTTGTTGTCGAAGGAGGAGTGGTTTCTGTTTCATCATCATAGGTGTAGTCATTTTCTGATGATGTTGTTGCCTGGCTTTCTTGAGGGGTAGATGCTGTCGTCTCCTCGTGGGTGTCGTCATTTGTTGTGGTTGTGGTTATAGTTGTTGTCGAAGGAGGAGTGGTTTCTGTTTCATCATCATAGGTGTAGTCATTTTCTGATGATGTTGTTGCCTGGCTTTCTTGAGGGGTAGATGCTGTCGTCTCCTCGTGGGTGTCGTCATTTGTTGTGGTTGTGGTTATAGTTGTTGTCGAAGGAGGAGTGGTTTCTGTTTCATCATCATAGGTGTAGTCATTTTCTGATGATGTTGTTGCCTGGCTTTCTTGAGGGGTAGATGCTGTCGTCTCCTCGTGGGTGTCGTCATTTGTTGTGGTTGTGGTTATAGTTGTTGTCGAAGGAGGAGTGGTTTCTGTTTCATCATCATAGGTGTAGTCATTTTCTGATGATGTTGTTGCCTGGCTTTCTTGAGGGGTAGATGCTGTCGTCTCCTCATAAGTATCGTTGGTTGTTGTGGTCACGCCGCGCCGCTCGAGAACACGCCCACGCAGCCTAGCGTCTACCAAAGGGACTGGAGATACGCCTGTCCGAGCTCGGTTCAGAACAGTTGGCCGGACAGAGCGGACGTCCCCGACCTTCACCTCGCCCGCTTTCTTGAGGGGTAGATGCTGTCTCCTCATCAGTTACATTGGTTGATTGTGGTTGTTATTGTTGTTGTTGTTAAGGGTGGCGTAGTTCCTATCTCTTCATCTGAAGTTGACAGGCTTTCTTGAGGGGTGGATGCTGTCTCCTCATCAGTATCATTTTCTGTTGATATTACTACCAGTCTTGGTTTGGCTGTTGTTGAGTTGCTAATAAGAGGTTTAGTTATCTTTTTCTTTTTAGTTGTTGTTGTGTTGTAAGCTGCTCTCTCATTTTCTGAAGTTATCATTAGTGAGACAAATGTAGATGTTTCCGTCACTGTAACATTTTCCCATGATGTTAGAGGGGCTGTTGATGTTTTCTCATTTTCATCCGTTACAATTAAGTGGGAAGATGTAATTGGTGTAGTTGTGTTTTTCTTTTTGGACCACATACAACTTTTGGTAAATCCAACTATTAATATGAGTATTAGCACATTCATTTTCTTTTAGTGTCAGGAAAAGGTTGATATGTGAATCGATCAAAATTCACAGAAGAAATGAAATAAATTTGCTGCGATTTACTATATTTATATGGTCCACTAGGAAAATCGAGCACAAGACACTGCCAGGGTAGCAGGCTGTCACAAACCCCGTTAACAGCACTAGCCTGTGTGAGAGAGAGACACACACACACGTCCGCTCTCTCCGGGAGGCAGCGTGCCACTGTAAAGAAAAGGAGCCGGAGGATCATTTTTTATCTCCTCTCTCCATGGTGTTGGTGCCGGAAGCACTCAACTATCTTTTAATATCCAATCATGTTTGCTCCCAGTATGTGATTTACCTACCAATTTCAGAAGATTTTCGCAAATTTTTTAGGCTAATTTCCTTACAAACGGTGATTTACTAAAAAAAAAAAAAAAAATAGAATTTAGTTTTGTTAAAAAAAAAAATATAGCATATTGGAATAATACAAAAATCTATTAATTTCTTTTAATAATTTTTAGTTTTACATTATCATTTTTAATGTATAATTTCTTATTAGAACATATTAAGGAAATTTAATGCTGCTTCCTCTTGATTTTCATAATTAATACAATTCTCCTCTTCATTTAATTCTCCAACTAAAGGAGCTACTATTTTACTATTTTCCACATCTAAATTACACTTCTCTGCCTCTTTAAAATCGTCCTCATTAACTTTTTTCTCAATTTTTATTCGTTTGAATGGTGGTTCTTCAGCTGTGACACTTCCATTACATATAGGTTCTTCTACCTGAACTTCATCTATTACTTTAGAAATAATATCTTTATATTTGGGCATTAGTTTCTTCCTAATGCTATTATTAGTTAAAAGAATTTGTTTAATTGCATCAGAGGCTTGATTTCGGATATTGTTAGCTGGGACATCTGAATAAAAAACAGAATCTAAATTACGTAGATACAGAATTATTTTGTTATTAAAAACTCCAATTTCAGATAAACCAAATGAAATTAAAGCATTAACAGGACACGGAGATTCTCTAATTTCAACAAAGGTTTCACTTGAGTAAGGGATTCGGTTACGACCAATCCCATATATTTTAGAATTTTTGATGTAAATATTTCCTAGCGGCGAACCCATGTAAACTTCATCTTCTTTAGAGTTGGCCACAAAAGGACAAAATTGAACACCTAAATTTATACGTTGACGCAAACACTCGTTCTGAAATTGTGGCTGTTTTTGTATAAGTATTTCATTACATTTTAAAGAACATTGTTTATCTTTATGACCATCTATATACATTGATGCGCTCCAGATTTTACCCTGGGAAGGTTTATCAATTTTTAATGCCTCAGCTATTGGTTGGATTAGATTTTCTTCAAATATTTTCTGAATATCTTCACCGAATTCAATATTTCCAATCTTATTAGGTACTAAGGCAAATTTTGTTCCTCCCGAAACTATAAAACATTTGACTTCCAACAACTTAACGGTTAAGCTAGTTAAATAATCATTATTAATTCTATAATATTTCATGTTGTTTTGGTTATTTGCCTTGATTTTTTCTTCAAATACAGAACTACCGAGTTTTTCATATTGTTCTTTAAATTTAGTTAATTTCTCTAAAATATTGTTTTTATTCAACTCTCTTAAATTTTCGATGGTTATCAATTTTTTGTGAATTTTGGGTGGCTCATTGGGAAGTATATAATAATTCGAACTTGAAGCTTTGTTCAGCATTTCTGCAATAATTTCCATAACCTCTTCATCTTCGTTGATGAAGTTGAGGGTGCTATAATACTTTTCTTCCATTTGAAGTTGAGGGGGAGGAGGGTGAGATTGATAAATTCCATCTGTAGTCGTTGGTTGGTGATATATTGAGGTTGCATTTTTTGCCTGAATTATTGTTTGTTGTTGCTGTAGTTGTGTTGTTGCTGCTGGTGGATAGGTAGGAGAAGGTAAATATTGACCATAATATCCTGAGGTATTCATTGTATGAAAGAGTCAAAATGATATAATGAGTTATGAACTTTTGATATCCTAATTATATACTGACTGACTTTTAAAAAAAAAAAATATATATATATATATATATATATATATAACTTTTAATAAAATGTATAATATGAATTTTCTGCCAATGTGTCTCGCCTTATGGCGACAAATGGTAATATAATTAACCACCGATCATCATCATTATCTATCTTATTTTGTTTATTTTCCATAATTATATCATACATATCACACTCCAAACTATAAACAAAAATAAAAAAGGCTAACATCTCTTCGAAACAGTTAGAATTTAATGTGAATAAAATGTCTGTATTATTAATATTGCTACTATTCACCATTGAGATCGTTGGTACCAAATGTGTCAGTTTGCTTACATTACCAGAAAGAAAATGTGATATATTTTTTAAATTGCTAAATTTTCGACATTGAGCATCAGAATCTAGAGTCACCCACATTTTTCTTTTGGTCTTATCATAATGAAAAGTTGTACGTAAAATAAAATTACATTCAGATTTTTTTTTCTTATTCCTATTATTATTATTATTATTATTATTATTATTATTATTATTATTATTATTATTATTATTATTATTATTATTATTATTATTATTATTATTATTATTATTATTAGTAGTAGTAGTAGTAGTAGTAGTAGTACTATACCACCATTTATGTTTTCTAGTCAAAGATGACATATAAAATTTTGAATTTTCTAAACACTCGTAATGAAATGAGGGCCATATTGAAGTTATTTCAATGCAAGGAATATTTAACAAAAGCTCACAGGCACTCAGATTACAAACTCTATAACCATGTGCAACATGTTTTTCATACAGCTGATATCTTTCATTTTTTTGATAATCCAAGCTTAAGTTTTCTATACTATATTGAGACGCATTTTCTGAATCAGCAGTCTGAATAAGAGCATTAACAGTTTGGCCTATATCAGAAATTAATCCCATTAAACGATTAATTATTTGTATTTGGGGTCTATATGTAATAGCTGGACATAGACACACACTCTTGGGTAAAGTTAAAGCCCTTGGTACTAATGGTACCATTGTATAGTATGAAATATGAGTACCACCTTCTGCTGTTATTGTACCTGGATGAAGTTGCTCAATTTTAGTTCCCAAGCAATAATGAATGCAACTAGTTGATTTATACATATGAAGAGGTCGAATTTTAATGGTACTCAAAAACCGCTGGTGGTTGATCTCATCATCATTTTGATTTATTATTTGATTAAACCATTGTGTTACTTCATTTCTAATATTCTTAAAAATGTGAGCTGGGTCATTGTCCCGTAAAATCATAAGAACATGTTGCAATAAATTTGTTAAGTCACGATGATTACTAAGGTTGATACGTTTTTTATAACCACTGATTTTACATTTATTGCCAACTTGTCTTTCTTGTATAGCCATATTATGTTTTTTTTTTATTAGCACTAGAACACCAAATGCATTTTCGAAAGCTAGTTTGAGATAACATGTAGAAGGTATATCTTGTCTGAGATTAGTATTATAACGATTAGCCAATTCATCTCCAGTTCCTGCTGAACGAGATACCTTCAGAAATAATGAATCAGTGTCGCCATATAAAACTGTCGCTCCAATTCCATTTTCATCTTTAGTATAAAAATGTTGAGCCCGATTAAGATGATACCGACCATAACCAGTAACCATGCATGGGACCAGTTCATCTGCGAGTAGTTTAATGGCCGCCATTGCCCCATAAATAGAATTTACCATAATCTTAAGAGCGTTAGCTTGAGTGGTCATTCCTAATTTTTTCATAATACCTCGTTCATTTACTAATTTTTCACATATCTGACGTAATGGTGATTGAGTGTATGGTTTTCCTTCTTGGACTTTAACACTAACATAAGCAAAATAAGGATCTTCATCCATAATAAGTATATGAAATAAATTTTCATCAACTTCTGGGAGTTGACAACGTGAAATTCGAGTCACGAACCCTCGATTTAAATTATAGTCAATAATTAAACTAGGATATAATGAACAAAAATCAAAAACAAATATTGAATGAGTATTAGAAGCTAAATGTACTCCAATTTTCGGTTCAAGAACTTCAGCGCCTTTGTAAGTGTTTTTTCTACCTGTATCCAAATGATCCTTTTGTTCGATGGAATGTCTAGCGTATCGATTTTGTGGAAGAATACGACCTATTTCCCATTGAGATTGTGAATAACAGTTTACTTTATTAATGAGATGTTCGTCAATAGGAGCCGTATAAATTGAATTAAGTAAATTTATAAGGTAACGTCTCACAATAGCTGTAGAACTGGCACCAAGACAATGGTATGGGTCAAGGTCGCCCATACGAGATAAACCCATTGTAATTCTAATAGTAATTAAGGTGCCCATTCAATTGAGTGACCAGATCCACATCTACAGTACAATAATCTAGAAAATTTTCAAAAAAAAAACTATCCGGTTCCTCTCCATTGTCCTCTAAATTTTTATACATTTTATTTATAGCTACAATATTAAAATCTACTTTATTGCGGCCCAGTATAGCTTCTGCACAAGCATCTAAACTATCAGAAGGTGGTTCAAGAAACTTACCAACTGGAAAATTTTTTTTACGGCAAATCATAACATCTACATCTAAAATCCAAGGTGGAGTCATATGGGGTACGGTTCTCATATCACAATATGACTTTAAAGTGTAAGTGTGGAAAAATAAATGTCCAGGTAAAAGACCATGAAATAGTGCTCGTTTGAAGAGGAATGGATGGTCGTATCCATCAGTGTTATAACCAGTAGCAAAAATATGTTGAGGTTTGCTTAGTAACTCCAAAGATCGAGAAAGAGTTTGTTTTTCTGAAGAAAAGATTTCAACATGGATCGAAATTCCTTGTTTAGTTATCATGGAAAATTCTCTATTTTTGTTTTGAGAATTTGGATAATATACAACCAAAAGGGTATTTATGTCACTTAATTCAGTTGGATATTGGGCATTCATTACAGTTGCTGTCTGAAAAGAAGTAGCAACTAACCTATCATTTGAACTATCCCCTAGAGGAATGGCACCAGTTAAATCATGCCGACTAGTTTCTATATCAAATGAGAGGATCCGATATGGTGGAAAAAAGTTGTCGATATCCCCACTCACAAAAACAAGTTGATTGTCATGTACTTTAAATAAACCCCTAGATTGAAATTTTGGATTGTGTCGTCGTTCACAGTCAAAATAACATTGGTATGAATTAAAATATTTACCCATAGCATTAATACCAAATGGATGATAGTTATATTTTAGAAAGTTAAAGAGATCCATACACCTACGATAACCTTTACAAAAAACGCGAGCGGCGTAACCTCGATATTTTTCCAATTGCAAATCTTCCAATGAGGCTTCGCCCATAATCAAATGACCACTCTGACTATGTTCAGCTTCAAGAGTATAATAATCTATCAGCCCACAATTATACAAAAATATCATAGAACGATCAAATAGTTCACGTTGTTGTGTAACTAAAACTAAGTGATCAAAATTTGATGCATCAAAAATTACTCGTATAGGGTCTTGTGGTACTATATTTTCACGATTTAAACCACTATCTTGAATTTGACTTTGAGGCACTGGAATCCCATAAAATTCTTGTTCTTCAACATTCCATGAATATATCCACACATAATCTAGCATGGATAATTCAACTAGTTTGGGTTTCATATTTAAGTTTACAAGAAGAGAAAGGTAGAAGAAGGATAAATATACTGTCATATATTTTTTTATTTTTTTTTGTTCTTGTATTATAATACTATAATATTCTTCTGCCATATAAAACAATTAGTTTTTTATATAGTGAAACATTTTACATTTGTTTAATCAATTTCATCATTACTTGACTTGATGATAACACTTTCAAATAGTACAGTCAACATTTTTAGGTTGTCACTATTTAATGACTTTGCATGTTGATGAATTATATCTGTTATTCTAATGAATGATATTGATTTATTGTCAGTCATTAAATAATCCTTAACCCATTTATTTTTCTCGGGAGAGAGATTGGGAAAAATAATATGGATTAAAAATGTATTTGAACAGAGTGTTATTTGGTAAAAAACATCTAATTCTTTATAATCTAATTCTTTATTGTTTTCTATAAATAAAATTTCTAGATCAATATTATGTTGTTGTTTATCAGTTGTTTGTTTATCATGATCTTTCTTTTTCAACTTTTTTTTTTTTGTTTTTGTTTTTTTCTTCTTCTTCTGCAAATCCATTATTAATGCCAAATGGGACAGTTAAGAGTTATTTAATTTCTGCATAATGAACACCACACCATCTTTAACTGTAAAAAAAAAAAAAAAAAGGAAATTACCATAATTTATTAGAAAAATTGACTATTTCATAATGAAAGTATATAATTTCAGAGAAAAATGAGGCAAAAAAAAAAAAAAAAGGACAGTTCAATAATTTGAAAATTAAATTTAATTAATTAACACTTTTCTGAGAACTTCATTTGGATTTACGGGAAGATTTATTTAAGTGCTTGTCGGATCACGACTTACATTTACGGACTGTGTTATAGTGGGTATATACTACTCCATCGACTTGGGGTTTGTATGAATATGTTTGCCATTAAATTTCTTGTTTTCTCTAATAGGCACTACAGTGCCTATTTGAGAAAACGGTAATGTATTGTAATTTGAAGGAGAGACTATTGAATTGGTGACACAACGTGGGTAATCGCGCACTCCACACACTCTTGTGTTGGCCGCGATCATGATTCTACATTTATATCCATATGTCTATGTAGAGAATTTTATTCCGAACACTATACAAACCAAAAAAAAAAAAACGGTTAACTTGAAAAACATGAGCAAATTAAAAAAAAAAATTTTGCTCATGGGTACAATCACAACAGTGTTGTCGCTGCTGAAATCACGGCTAACGCTTCGCCCAGTTCCTACACTCGTGTGGAACATTAATTAGACATTGATAGGCATATGTCTGGGTGGGGAATTTTATTGTGAGTTCCGTCATATCAAAATAAGCGCTGTAGGATGACTGTGAGGTTGGTAACAAACGAAAGAGTATGAACATTTTGGGTGTTACGGCGAGTCATCTTCGTCTTTATTTACTTCGTGGTGGGATAGCAAATGCTTTGGTGACATTCACTTTTTTGTGCACTAAAGTGTTTTAAACCTTTAATAATCAAATATATGACAAAAGGATAATAATAATAATAATAATAATAATAATAATAATACAACTTTAATCTTACTGTGAATCCTCCAGAAGTAGGACGACCAGTATGTTGCTTATTGATTGGTCAAAAGATAGATGGATACTGAATGTGTTGTGGAGCGGTGGGTGTGTGTGGCTGGGAGCAGGTTGAGCACGATGTGGATGAGGCACACTGGAGCCACAGACTGAAGGTCTGACGGAGGGCTCAGGGTGCTACTCTCCCGGTGGAGAGAAGTGGTGGGGGGGGGGGGGGGTTCTTAATTTA
This sequence comes from Procambarus clarkii, assembly GCF_040958095.1. Lineage (NCBI taxonomy): Eukaryota > Metazoa > Arthropoda > Malacostraca > Decapoda > Cambaridae > Procambarus > Procambarus clarkii. Next base: position 4,764,485 of record NC_091212.1, on the reverse strand, counting down.
TATGACATTATGTCTCATTGTTCGTTGTTGCTAGTGAGAAAGCAAATGTTTTTCATTAGTTTGGGAGTTGACTCCTTTCCCTTTTACCCATTTAATCAACCAATATAGATTTCTGAGCCTACTGGGTTTTATTTATCATATCTACAGTTTAAACTGTGTATGAAGTCAATTTATAAACTAGCACCACATCCTAAATAATTTCATTCACTCTCTCTCTCATTCACTCTCTCTCTCTCTCTCTCTCTCTCTCATTCACTCTCTCTCTCTCTCATTCACTCTCTCTCTCTCTCATTCACTCTCTCTCTCTCTCATTCACTCTCTCTCTCATTCACTCTGTCTCTCTCTCTCATTCACTCACTCTCTCTCTCTCATTCACTCTTTCTCTCTCTCTCTCTCTCTTTCTCATTCACTCTCTCTCTCTCTCTCATTCACTCTCTCTCTCTCTCTCATTCACTCTCTCTCTCTCATTCACTCTCTCTCTCTCTCGTTCTTCTTTTCTTTTCTTTTCTTCCACTAAAATTAAACTAAATTATAAAATATCTTCCAGACAGTCAGCAGCGAGAATTCCACGTGGTGTATAAATTCTACCGTCATAACCACAAATAAGTAAACAAGTACAATACAATAGTTTTATATAAGCATATCCATATAGAGCTATGTCTTTATTAGATGCATCACGTGACAGTTGGGCCATTTTAATAAAGCTTTGACGGTTCATTCCTTCAAGAAAACTTTGATGAGCTCGTTCATTTATTTTGCCGACAATCTGCCATAAATGATCGATTGAAAAACGAGATGATTCAGACTGAATCATACATTTTACAGTATTATTATTACTTACACTAGGAAATATTTTTTCAACAAAATCAACATAGGATGGTGTAGGTTGACGAATAAACTGTAGTAAATCATTATAAGATATCGAAAAAACTTTTTGAGTTTTAGTTATTTTATGACAAATCTTTCTAAGATGAATGAATATATCATATGCTCTCGAGGAAGATTCAGTTATAGCTAAACGATACAGAGCTCCATGAATTTCATTTCTATTAAGACCATATAGGTAATATAACATTAAAATTTCATCATGATCAAAAGCTAAACGTAGACTACCTGGTAAGACAAAATTTGTACGAGGATGGAAAAGAATAACGGCTTCAGCTTCAGAAGCCACATTATGACTTACTGGAATAACTTGCATGGCATCACCATCGAAGTCGGCATGATTACCATGCACAATGCTAGTGGGGATAGCCATGACTGGATAGATCCAAAAAGCTTTCACCCGATGTAAGGTAAAATTTCTATCATCAAGTGTAGGATAACGGTGGGCAAGAACATAACGTGGACAATCTAGTCGTCTCCATACACTAATAGGAAGAATACATTCATCTGGTTCAAGTTCATTACAGGGGGTAATAATGACGCGGGCTGAACCAATGTATCGTTTATTGTGTCCATGTTGACGTATAGAAGAAAATTTACCACTTTTCATTCGACTCAACACTGATCCATAACTCGTTTTAACTTTACTCATATTTACACTAGGATCTGAAATAAGTTTTTTGTAAAACGGCAATGATCGTTGATGATTCATAAGGAAGGCTAAAGGTGGAATTAACCGGTGAATTCCATTCGATAACTTTATATGCACACTATAATTAAGTTCATTAGGATCATTTCTTAATTCAAATTGTGATTGGGTTGTAAGTCGCTCAAATAATATTCTTGGGTTTCTAAAGAGGAATTTATCTTGAGTGTTATTATTATCTGCTTTTGATGAGCTATTTCCTTGCCAAATATGATTAAGGTAAATTCTAAATTCAGCATATGAATGTTCATATTTTGTTTGGCATGCTTTACATTGCCATCCACCTGTTGTTGGACGAAAAATACGGTTTCTCACTTTAAGATAACGAAAAATAGCATTAGAAAGACCCTGGACTGAATTTGCATTTGGGAATACACTTGATAATAATTTTTCATGGGGTTTGAAAATTAAATGACATTGAGAGCACTTTATAAAACGAGGATAACTATCATTTAAGTTTCTAGTTAAAACTTTATAATTACTCATGTAACGTTTAAATTTATTTCGATCAATACAAATTACACAATTTACAAAGTAACAACTAGGACAGATTGACTGACTAAATGCTATGAAATATTTTAGATCTGTCTTAACCAGTTGGTTTGTTAATTTAGATATTCGTATATACTTATACGATATATTTTCATTTCCAATATTTTGTTTTCCTTTCATGTTGCTTTCAAAATTAGTAGATTTAGATTTAATGTTGCAAATATTTAATACAATGTCATCATAAGTTTCTAATGAAATATTTAATGGTTTTATTATATAATATGATTGTTGTTTTTGTCCCAATAGGGAAATTGTTTTACCCATGAAAGCTTTTTCGATATTTAATGATGTATTTTTATATCCCCTAATAGGCATTAACCATTTGTAAGAGGTCATTATAGTGAAAGAGTGTTAGTATTTATGAAAAAAATATTACATCGCGTTCCTATATAAAGTACAGTTCCCTTCCTTCTGATATTATTTATTCTCTGACTCCCAAACCTTACAATGGTTAGGAAGAATCCCACTCAAACTAAAACTTCAGCATCAGTTATGGACATGGCAACAATTGCTAATCAACCTGAAGTGGTTGAATTAACTAACAAGAAACAATCACGCAAAAGGAAATCACAATCTCCTAATGCTCTATATCGTAATTTAATGATTATTAATGAAGAACAGGAAGACGAAAAATATTTAATTACATACAATTCAGGTAATAGGAAACTGAAAACCAAGGAAGAAATTATCCAAAAAGTGGATGAAACTTTTCATGTATTTAAAGAAAGTCAAAGAGAAGAAAGTAAATACCGCATCATTGCAGGGCATGAAGATAAAAAAATGGACAAATGCGAAAGTATTTTGATTAAGTTTTATAAAAAAACATTGCCACCATCAATTCCAAATATACCCATTCCCGAAGTTGTGGTAATGGAACCTGATGAAGGAAAAGGAAAAGAAATTTCGGCTTCAGAGTTATCAGTAGAAGAATCATCGCAAGCATTTATATCTCCATCTCCATCAACATCCACAGCAAAAACAGACGCTAACCTTATCCAAGATCCATTATGTTCCTCAGAAAAAGTTGTTTTTAACACCCCTCCATCTTCACCATCACCATCATTTCCTTAGGTACTTAAATGACTGCCACCACCACCACCACCACAACAACCACCACCAACTCCAACTTTATCCACCCCCCCCCCAAAAAAAAAA
>NC_091212.1:4690164-4760687 GCF_040958095.1 Procambarus clarkii | reverse complement strand
TACACGAAAACCGCTCTATTCCGGCTGAAACGTCGATATATGCAATAAAATCAGAACTTCTACGCCTTTCAATATCTTACTCAGCATTTTAACGAGAAGGAAATAGTTGATTGAAAATGAAGTATTTAAGGTTATTATCTTATCAATTTGCATCATTTTTATCGTATATATATGAATTAAAACCCATGGACTGAAAATTCACAAAAACGTGGAAAACGGCAAAATATTGCCTAATTCGATGATATTTTGTTTAAATCATATGAAGGAAAAGGAGATGATAAACGTCAAAATATTGCTATATTTGATGATTTTTCGTACGAAACAAAATGCAAGAAAATTGCTTAAAATGCAATATTATGCGAAATTCTGAGATTTGAAGGACAAATCACATATCGTGATACTACATGAAATAGTATCGAAATATTGGTAAAAATGAATATATTTACGTAATATCAAACTACATGAAAAACGTGAAAAAAGTCACTATATAACCATATTTGAGGATTTTAACTTCAAATCATAGAGCGAGGTTTCGTATTATTTAGATCCAAGAAAAGACATATGACAATGTTGTTTCCAATACAAATGATAAAAAACAATGTGTTTTCATTAGAATTAACTATAATGTTCTTGATTTTCCGTTTATATTAACGATGGAAGATGTACACGTAAAACCGCTCTAATCCGGCTGAAACGTCGATATATGCAATAAAAACCGAACTTCTCCCCTTTTAACATCTTACTCAGTATTTTAACGAGAAACAAATAGATGATTGAAAATGAAGTATTTAAGGTTATTATCTAATCAATTATGTGTTTGCATCATTTTTATCGTATATATATGAATTAATACCCATGGACGGAAAATTCACAAAAACGTGGAAAACGGCAAAATATTGCCTAATTCAATGATATTTTGTTTAAATCACATGAAGGAAAAGGGGATGATAAACGTCAAAATATTGCTAAATTCGATGATTTTCCGTACGAAACAAAATGCAAGAAAACTTGCTTAAAATGCAATATTATGCGAAATTCTGAGATTTGAAGGCCAAATCACATATCGTGATACTACATGAAATAGTATCGAAATATTGGTAAAAATGAATATATTTACGTAATATCAAACTACATGAAAAACGTGAAAAAAGTCACTATATAACCATATTTGAGGATTATAACTTCAAATCATAGAGCGAGGTTTCGTATTATTTAGATCCAAGAAAAGACATATGACAATGTTGTTTCCAATACAAATGATAAAAAACAATGTGTTTTCATTTGAATTAACTATAATGTTCTTGATTTTCCGTTTATATTAACGATGGAAGATGTACACGTAAAACCGCTCTAATCCGGCTGAAACTCCGATATATGCAATAAAAACCGAACTTCTCCCCTTTTCAATATCTTACCCAGTATTTTAACGAGAAACAAATAGATGATTGAAAATGAAGTATTTAAGGTTATTATCTAATCAATTATGTGTTTGCATCATTTTTATCGTATATATATATGAATTAATACCCATGGACGGAAAATTCACAAAAACGTGGAAAACGGCAAAATATTGCCTAATTCGATGATATTTTGTTTAAATCACATGAAGGAAAAGGAGATGATAAACGTTAAAATATTGCTAAATTCGATGATTTTTCGTACGAAGCAAAATGCAAGAAAACTTGCTTAAAATGCAATATTATGCGAAATTCTGAGATTTGAAGGCCAAATCACATATCGTGATACTACATGAAATAGTATCGAAATATTGGTATAAATGAATATATTTACGTAATATCAAACTACATGAAAAACGTGAAAAAAGTCACTATATAACCATATTTGAGGATTTTAACTTCAAATCATAGAGCGAGGTTTCGTATTATTTGTGTCCAAGAAAAGACATATGACAATGTTGTTTCCAATACAAATGATAAAAATCAAAGTGTTTTCATTAGAATTAACTAAAATGTTCCTGATTTTCCGTTTATATTACCGATGGAAGATGTACACGAAAACCGCTCTATTCCGGCTGAAACGTCGATATATGCAATAAAATCAGAACTTCTACGCCTTTCAATATCTTACTCAGCATTTTAACGAGAAGGAAATAGTTGATTGAAAATGAAGTATTTAAGGTTATTATCTTATCAATTTGCATCATTTTTATCGTATATATATGAATTAAAACCCATGGACTGAAAATTCACAAAAACGTGGAAAACGGCAAAATATTGCCTAATTCGATGATATTTTGTTTAAATCATATGAAGGAAAAGGAGATGATAAACGTCAAAATATTGCTATATTTGATGATTTTTCGTACGAAACAAAATGCAAGAAAACTTGCTTAAAATGCAATATTATGCGAAATTCTGAGGTTTGAAGGCCAAATCACATATCGTGATACTACATGAAATAGTATCGAAATATTGGTAAAAATGAATATATTTACGTAATGTCAAACTACATGAAAAACGTGAAAAAAGTCACTATATAACCATATTTGAGGATTTTAACTTCAAATCATAGAGCGAGGTTTCGTATTATTTAGATCCAAGAAAAGACATATGACAATGTTGTTTCCAATACAAATGATAAAAAACTATGTGTTTTCATTAGAATTAACTATAATGTTCTTGATTTTCCGTTTATATTAACGAGGGAAGATATACACGTAAAACCGCTCTAATCCGGCTGAAACGTCGATATATGCAATAAAAACGGAACTTCTCCCCTTTTCAATATCTTACTCAGTATTTTAACGAGAAACAAATAGATGATTGATAATGAAGTATTTAAGGTAATTATCTAATCAATTATGTGTTATGCATCATTTTTATCGTATATATATGAATTAAAACACATGGACTGAAAATTCACAAAATCGTTGAAAATGGCAAAATATTGTCTAGTTCGATGATATTTTGTTTAAATCACATGAAGAAAAAGGAGATGATAAACGTCAAAATATTGCTATATTCGATGATTTTTCGTACGAAACAAAATGCAAGAAAATTGCTTTCAATGCAATATTATGCGAAATTCTGAGATTTGAAGGCCAAATCACATATCGTGATACTACATGAAATAGTATCGAAATATTGGTAAAAATGAATATATTTACGTAATATCAAACTACATGAAAAACGTGAAAAAGTCACTATATAAGCATATTTGAGGATTATAACTTCAAATCATAGAGCGAGGTTTCGTATTATTTAGATCCAAGAAAAGACATATGACAATGTTGTTTCCAATACAAATGATAAAAATCAAAGTGTTTTCATTAAAATTAACTAAAATGTTCCTGATTTTCCGTTTATATTACCGATGGAAGATGTACACGAAAACCGCTCTATTCCGGCTGAAACGTCGATATATGCAATAAAATCAGAACTTCTACGCCTTTCAATATCTTACTCAGCATTTTAACGAGAAGGAAATAGTTGATTGAAAATGAAGTATTTAAGGTTATTATCTTATCAATTTGCATCATTTTTATCGTATATATATGAATTAAAACCCATGGACTGAAAATTCACAAAAACGTGGAAAACGGCAAAATATTGCCTAATTCGATGATATTTTGTTTAAATCACATGAAGGAAAAGGAGATGATAAACGTCAAAATATTGCTATATTCGATGATTTTTCGTACGAAACAAAATGCAAGAAAACTTGCTTAAAATGCAATATTATGCGAAATTCTGAGATTTGAAGGCCCAATGACATATCGTGATACTACATGAAATAGTATCGAAATATTGGTAAAAATGAATATATTTACGTAATATCAAACTACATGAAAAACGTGAAAAAAGTCACTATATAACCATATTTGAGGATTTTAACTTCAAATCAAAGAGCGAGGTTTCGTATTATTTAGATCCAAGAAAAGACATAAGACAATGTTGTTTCCAATACAAATTATAAAAAACAATGTGTTTTCATTAGAATTAACTAAAATGTTCCTGATTTTCCGTTTATATTACCGATGGAAGATGTACACGAAAACCGCTCTATTCCGGCTGAAACGTCGATATATGCAATAAAATCAGAACTTCTACGCCTTTCAATATCTTACTCAGCGTTTTAACGAGAAGGAAATAGTTGATTGAAAATGAAGTATTTAAGGCTATTATCTTATCAATTATGTGTTTGCATCATTTTTATTGTATATATATGAATTATTATTATTATTAGGTTATTAGGATAGGTTATTATCGATATATGCAATAAAAACCCATGGACTGAAAATTCACAAAAAGGCTAATTCAAAAAAAGGCTATTATCTTATCAATTATGTGTTTGCATCATTTTTATCGTATATATATGAATTAAAACCAATGGACTGAAAATTCACAAAAACGTGGAAAACGGCAAAATATTGCCTAATTCGATGATATTTTGTTTAAATCACATGAAGGAAAAGGAGATGATAAACGTCAAAATAATGCTATATTCGATGATTTTTCGTACGAAGCAAAATGCAAGAAAACTTGCTTAAAATGCAATATTATGCGAAATTCTGAGATTTGAAGGCCAAATCACATATCGTGATACTACATGAAATAGTATCGAAATATTGGTATAAATGAATATATTTACGTAATATCAAACTACATGAAAAACGTGAAAAAAGTCACTATTTAACCATATTTGAGGATTTTAACTTCAAATCATAGAGCGAGGTTTCGTATTATTTGTATCCAAGAAAAGACATATGACAATGTTGTTTCCAATACAAATGATAAAAATCAAAGTGTTTTCGTTAGAATTAACTAAAATGTTCCTGATTTTCCGTTTATATTACGATGGAAGATGTACACGAAAACCGCTCTATTCCGGCTGAAACGTCGATATATGCAATAAAATCAGAACTTCTACGCCTTTCAATATCTTACTCAGCATTTTAACGAGAAGGAAATAGTTGATTGAAAATGAAGTATTTAAGGTTATTATCTTATCAATTTGCATCATTTTTATCGTATATATATGAATTAAAACCCATGGACTGAAAATTCACAAAAACGTGGAAAACGGCAAAATATTGCCTAATTCGATGATATTTTGTTTAAATCACATGAAGGAAAAGGAGATGATAAACGTCAAAATATTGCTATATTCGATGATTTTTCGTACGAAACAAAATGCAAGAAAACTTGCTTAAAATGCAATATTATGCGAAATTCTGAGATTTGAAGGCCAAATCACATATCGTGATACTACATGAAATAGTATCGAAATATTGGTAAAAAGTAATATATTTACGTAATATCAAACTACATGAAAAACGTGAAAAAAGTCACTATATAACCATATTTGAGGATTTTAACTTCAAATCATACAACGAGGTTTTGTATTATTTGGATCCAAGAAAAGACATATGACAATGTTGTTTCCAATACAAATGATAAAAATCAATGTGTTTTCATTAGAATTAACTAAAATTTTCCTGATTTTCCGTTTTTATTACCGATGGAAGATGTACACGAAAACCGCTCTATTCCGGCTGAAACGTCGATATATGCAATAAAATCAGAACTTCTACGCCTTTCAATATCTTACTCAGCATTTTAACGAGAAGGAAATAGTTGATTGAAAATGAAGTATTTAAGGTTATTATCTAATCAATTATGTGTTTGCATCATTTTTATTGTATATATATGAATTAAAACCCATGGACTGAAAATTCACAAAAACGTGGAAAACGGCAAAATATTGCCTAATTCGATGATATTTTGTTTAAATCACATGAAGGAAAAGGAGATGATAAACGTCAAAATATTGCTATATTCGATGATTTTTCGTACGAAACAAAATGCAAGAAAACTTGCTTAAAATGCAATATTATGCGAAATTCTGAGATTTGAAGGCCAAATCACATATCGTGATACTACATGAAATAGTATCGAAATATTGGTAAAAATGAATATATTTACGTAATATCAAACTACATGAAAAACGTGAAAAAAGTCACTATATAACCATATTTGAGGATTATAACTTCAAATCATAGAGCGAGGTTTCGTATTATTTAGATCCAAGAAAAGACATATGACAATGTTGTTTCCAATACAAATGATAAAAAACAATGTGTTTTCATTTGAATTAACTATAATGTTCTTGATTTTCCGTTTATATTAACGAAGGAAGATGTACACGTAAAACCGCTCTAATCCGGCTGAAACGTCGATATATGCAATAAAAACCGAACTTCTCCCCTTTTCAATATCTTACTCAGTATTTTAACGAGAAACAAATAGATGATTGAAAATGAAGCATTTAAGGTTATTATCTAATCAATTATGTGTTTGCATCATTTTTATCGTATATATATGAATTAATACCCATGGACGGAAAATTCACAAAAACGTTGAAAACGGCAAAATATTGCCTAATTCGATGATATTTTGTTTAAATCACATGAAGGAATAGGAGATGATAAACGTTAAAATATTGCTAAATTCGATGATTTTTCGTACGAAGCAAAATGCAAGAAAACTTGCTTAAAATGCAATATTATGCGAAATTCTGAGATTTGAAGGCCAAATCACATATCGTGATACTACATGAAATAGTATCGAAATATTGGTATAAATGAATATATTTACGTAATATCAAACTACATGAAAAACGTGAAAAAAGTCACTATTTAACCATATTTGAGGATTTTAACTTCAAATCATAGAGCGAGGTTTCGTATTATTTAGATCCAAGAAAAGACATATGACAATGTTGTTTCCAATACAAATGATAAAAATCAAAGTGTTTTCATTAGAATTAACTAAAATGTTCCTGATTTTCCGTTTATATTACCGATGGAAGATGTACACGAAAACCGCTCTATTCCGGCTGAAACGTCGATATATGCAATAAAATCAGAACTTCTACGCCTTTCAATATCTTACTCAGCATTTTAACGAGAAGGAAATAGTTGATTGAAAATGAAGTATTTAAGGTTATTATCTTATCAATTTGCATCATTTTTATCGTATATATATGAATTAAAACCCATGGACTGAAAATTCACAAAAACGTGGAAAACGGCAAAATATTGCCTAATTCGATGATATTTTGTTTAAATCACATGAAGGAAAAGGAGATGATAAACGTCAAAATATTGCTATATTCGATGATTTTTCGTACGAAACAAAATGCAAGAAAACTTGCTTAAAATGCAATATTATGCGAAATTCTGAGATTTGAAGGCCAAATCACATATCGTGATACTACATGAAATAGTATCGAAATATTGGTAAAAATTAATATATTTACGTAATATAAAACTACATGAAAAACGTGAAAAAAGTCACTATATAACCATATTTGAGGATTTTAACTTCAAATCATACAGCGAGGTTTTGTATTATTTGGATCCAAGAAAAGACATATGACAATGTTGTTTCCAATACAAATTATAAAAATCAATGTGTTTTCATTAGAATTAACTAAAATTTTCCTGATTTTCCGTTTTTATTACCGATGGAAGATGTACACGAAAACCGCTCTATTCCGGCTGAAACGTCGATATATGCAATAAAATCAGAACTTCTACGCCTTTCAATATCTTACTCAGCATTTTAACGAGAAGGAAATAGTTGATTGAAAATGAAGTATTTAAGGTTATTATCTAATCAATTATGTGTTTGCATCATTTTTATTGTATATATATGAATTAAAACCCATGGACTGAAAATTCACAAAAACGTGGAAAACGGCAAAATATTGCCTAATTCGATGATATTTTGTTTAAATCACATGAAGGAAAAGGAGATGATAAACGTCAAAATATTGCTATATTCGATGATTTTTCGTACGAAACAAAATGCAAGAAAACTTGCTTAAAATGCAATATTATGCGAAATTCTGAGATTTGAAGGCCAAATCACATATCGTGATACTACATGAAATAGTATCGAAATATTGGTAAAAATGAATATATTTACGTAATATCAAACTACATGAAAAACGTGAAAAAAGTCACTATATAACCATATTTGAGGATTATAACTTCAAATCATAGAGCGAGGTTTCGTATTATTTAGATCCAAGAAAAGACATATGACAATGTTGTTTCCAATACAAATGATAAAAAACAATGTGTTTTCATTTGAATTAACTATAATGTTCTTGATTTTCCGTTTATATTAACGAAGGAAGATGTACACGTAAAACCGCTCTAATCCGGCTGAAACGTCGATATATGCAATAAAAACCGAACTTCTCCCCTTTTCAATATCTTACTCAGTATTTTAACGAGAAACAAATAGATGATTGAAAATGAAGCATTTAAGGTTATTATCTAATCAATTATGTGTTTGCATCATTTTTATCGTATATATATATGAATTAATACCCATGGACGGAAAATTCACAAAAACGTTGAAAACGGCAAAATATTGCCTAATTCGATGATATTTTGTTTAAATCACATGAAGGAATAGGAGATGATAAACGTTAAAATATTGCTAAATTCGATGATTTTTCGTACGAAGCAAAATGCAAGAAAACTTGCTTAAAATGCAATATTATGCGAAATTCTGAGATTTGAAGGCCAAATCACATATCGTGATACTACATGAAATAGTATCGAAATATTGGTATAAATGAATATATTTACGTAATATCAAACTACATGAAAAACGTGAAAAAAGTCACTATTTAACCATATTTGAGGATTTTAACTTCAAATCATAGAGCGAGGTTTCGTATTATTTAGATCCAAGAAAAGACATATGACAATGTTGTTTCCAATACAAATGATAAAAATCAAAGTGTTTTCATTAGAATTAACTAAAATGTTCCTGATTTTCCGTTTATATTACCGATGGAAGATGTACACGAAAACCGCTCTATTCCGGCTGAAACGTCGATATATGCAATAAAATCAGAACTTCTACGCCTTTCAATATCTTACTCAGCATTTTAACGAGAAGGAAATAGTTGATTGAAAATGAAGTATTTAAGGTTATTATCTTATCAATTTGCATCATTTTTATCGTATATATATGAATTAAAACCCATGGACTGAAAATTCACAAAAACGTGGAAAACGGCAAAATATTGCCTAATTCGATGATATTTTGTTTAAATCACATGAAGGAAAAGGAGATGATAAACGTCAAAATATTGCTATATTCGATGATTTTTCGTACGAAACAAAATGCAAGAAAACTTGCTTAAAATGCAATATTATGCGAAATTCTGAGATTTGAAGGCCAAATCACATATCGTGATACTACATGAAATAGTATCGAAATATTGGTAAAAATTAATATATTTACGTAATATCAAACTACATGAAAAACGTGAAAAAAGTCACTATATAACCATATTTGAGGATTTTAACTTCAAATCATACAGCGAGGTTTTGTATTATTTGGATCCAAGAAAAGACATATGACAATGTTGTTTCCAATACAAATTATAAAAAACAATGTGTTTTCATTAGAATTAACTATAATGTTCTTGATTTTCCGTTTATATTAACGAGGGAAGATGTACACGTAAAACCGCTCTAATCCGGCTGAAACGTCGATATATGCAATAAAAACCGAACTTCTCCCCTTTTCAACATCTTACTCAGTATTTTAACGAGAAACAAATAGATGATTGAAAATGAAGTATTTAAGGTTATTATCTAATCAATTATGTGTTTGCATCATTTTTATCGTATATATATGAATTAATACCCATGGACTGAAAATTCACAAAAACGTGGAAAACGGCAAAATATTGCCTAATTCAATGATATTTTGTTTAAATCACATGAAGGAAAAGGGGATGATAAACGTCAAAATATTGCTAAATTCGATGATTTTCCGTACGAAACAAAATGCAAGAAAACTTGCTTAAAATGCAATATTATGCGAAATTCTGAGATTTGAAGGCCAAATCACATATCGTGATACTACATGAAATAGTATCGAAATATTGGTAAAAATGAATATATTTATGTAATATCAAACTACATGAAAAACGTGAAAAAAGTCACTATATAACCATATTTGAGGATTATAACTTCAAATCAAAGAGCGAGGTTTCGTATTATTTAGATCCAAGAAAAGACATATGACAATGTTGTTTATAATACAAATGATAAAAATCAAAGTGTTTTCATTAGAATTAACTAAAATGTTCCTGATTTTCCGTTTATATTACCGATGGAAGATGTACACGAAAACCGCTCTATTCCGGCTGAAACGTCGATATATGCAATAAAATCAGAACTTCTACGCCTTTCAATATCTTACTCAGCATTTTAACGAGAAGGAAATAGTTGATTGAAAATGAAGTATTTAAGGCTATTATCTTATCAATTATGTGTTTGCATCATTTTTATTGTATATATATGAATTATTATTATTATTAGGTTATTAGGATAGGTTATTATCGATATATGCAATAAAAACCCATGGACTGAAAATTCACAAAAAGGCTAATTCACAAAAAGGCTATTATCTTATCAATTATGTGTTTGCATCATTTTTATCGTATATATATGAATTAAAACCAATGGACTGAAAATTCACAAAAACGTGGAAAACGGCAAAATATTGCCTAATTCGATGATATTTTGTTTAAATCACATGAAGGAAAAGGAGATGATAAACGTCAAAATAATGCTATATTCGATGATTTTTCGTACGAAGCAAAATGCAAGAAAACTTGCTTAAAATGCAATATTATGCGAAATTCTGAGATTTGAAGGCCAAATCACATATCGTGATACTACATGAAATAGTATCGAAATATTGGTATAAATGAATATATTTACGTAATATCAAACTACATGAAAAACGTGAAAAAAGTCACTATTTAACCATATTTGAGGATTTTAACTTCAAATCATAGAGCGAGGTTTCGTATTATTTGTATCCAAGAAAAGACATATGACAATGTTGTTTCCAATACAAATGATAAAAATCAAAGTGTTTTCGTTAGAATTAACTAAAATGTTCCTGATTTTCCGTTTATATTACCGATGGAAGATGTACACGAAAACCGCTCTATTCCGGCTGAAACGTCGATATATGCAATAAAATCAGAACTTCTACGCCTTTCAATATCTTACTCAGCATTTTAACGAGAAGGAAATAGTTGATTGAAAATGAAGTATTTAAGGTTATTATCTAATCAATTATGTGTTTGCATCATTTTTATTGTATATATATGAATTAAAACCCATGGACTGAAAATTCACAAAAACGTGGAAAACGGCAAAATATTGCCTAATTCGATGATATTTTGTTTAAATCACATGAAGGAAAAGGAGATGATAAACGTCAAAATATTGCTATATTCGATGATTTTTCGTACGAAACAAAATGCAAGAAAACTTGCTTAAAATGCAATATTATGCGAAATTCTGAGATTTGAAGGCCAAATCACATATCGTGATACTACATGAAATAGTATCGAAATATTGGTAAAAATGAATATATTTACGTAATATCAAACTACATGAAAAACGTGAAAAAAGTCACTATATAACCATATTTGAGGATTATAACTTCAAATCATAGAGCGAGGTTTCGTATTATTTAGATCCAAGAAAAGACATATGACAATGTTGTTTCCAATACAAATGATAAAAAACAATGTGTTTTCATTTGAATTAACTATAATGTTCTTGATTTTCCGTTTATATTAACGAAGGAAGATGTACACGTAAAACCGCTCTAATCCGGCTGAAACGTCGATATATGCAATAAAAACCGAACTTCTCCCCTTTTCAATATCTTACTCAGTATTTTAACGAGAAACAAATAGATGATTGAAAATGAAGCATTTAAGGTTATTATCTAATCAATTATGTGTTTGCATCATTTTTATCGTATATATATATGAATTAATACCCATGGACGGAAAATTCACAAAAACGTTGAAAACGGCAAAATATTGCCTAATTCGATGATATTTTGTTTAAATCACATGAAGGAATAGGAGATGATAAACGTTAAAATATTGCTAAATTCGATGATTTTTCGTACGAAGCAAAATGCAAGAAAACTTGCTTAAAATGCAATATTATGCGAAATTCTGAGATTTGAAGGCCAAATCACATATCGTGATACTACATGAAATAGTATCGAAATATTGGTATAAATGAATATATTTACGTAATATCAAACTACATGAAAAACGTGAAAAAAGTCACTATTTAACCATATTTGAGGATTTTAACTTCAAATCATAGAGCGAGGTTTCGTATTATTTAGATCCAAGAAAAGACATATGACAATGTTGTTTCCAATACAAATGATAAAAATCAAAGTGTTTTCATTAGAATTAACTAAAATGTTCCTGATTTTCCGTTTATATTACCGATGGAAGATGTACACGAAAACCGCTCTATTCCGGCTGAAACGTCGATATATGCAATAAAATCAGAACTTCTACGCCTTTCAATATCTTACTCAGCATTTTAACGAGAAGGAAATAGTTGATTGAAAATGAAGTATTTAAGGTTATTATCTTATCAATTTGCATCATTTTTATCGTATATATATGAATTAAAACCCATGGACTGAAAATTCACAAAAACGTGGAAAACGGCAAAATATTGCCTAATTCGATGATATTTTGTTTAAATCACATGAAGGAAAAGGAGATGATAAACGTCAAAATATTGCTATATTCGATGATTTTTCGTACGAAACAAAATGCAAGAAAACTTGCTTAAAATGCAATATTATGCGAAATTCTGAGATTTGAAGGCCAAATCACATATCGTGATACTACATGAAATAGTATCGAAATATTGGTAAAAATTAATATATTTACGTAATATCAAACTACATGAAAAACGTGAAAAAAGTCACTATATAACCATATTTGAGGATTTTAACTTCAAATCATACAGCGAGGTTTTGTATTATTTGGATCCAAGAAAAGACATATGACAATGTTGTTTCCAATACAAATTATAAAAAACAATGTGTTTTCATTAGAATTAACTATAATGTTCTTGATTTTCCGTTTATATTAACGAGGGAAGATGTACACGTAAAACCGCTCTAATCCGGCTGAAACGTCGATATATGCAATAAAAACCGAACTTCTCCCCTTTTCAACATCTTACTCAGTATTTTAACGAGAAACAAATAGATGATTGAAAATGAAGTATTTAAGGTTATTATCTAATCAATTATGTGTTTGCATCATTTTTATCGTATATATATGAATTAATACCCATGGACTGAAAATTCACAAAAACGTGGAAAACGGCAAAATATTGCCTAATTCAATGATATTTTGTTTAAATCACATGAAGGAAAAGGGGATGATAAACGTCAAAATATTGCTAAATTCGATGATTTTCCGTACGAAACAAAATGCAAGAAAACTTGCTTAAAATGCAATATTATGCGAAATTCTGAGATTTGAAGGCCAAATCACATATCGTGATACTACATGAAATAGTATCGAAATATTGGTAAAAATGAATATATTTACGTAATATCAAACTACATGAAAAACGTGAAAAAAGTCACTATATAACCATATTTGAGGATTATAACTTCAAATCAAAGAGCGAGGTTTCGTATTATTTAGATCCAAGAAAAGACATATGACAATGTTGTTTATAATACAAATGATAAAAATCAAAGTGTTTTCATTAGAATTAACTAAAATGTTCCTGATTTTCCGTTTATATTACCGATGGAAGATGTACACGAAAACCGCTCTATTCCGGCTGAAACGTCGATATATGCAATAAAATCAGAACTTCTACGCCTTTCAATATCTTACTCAGCATTTTAACGAGAAGGAAATAGTTGATTGAAAATGAAGTATTTAAGGCTATTATCTTATCAATTATGTGTTTGCATCATTTTTATTGTATATATATGAATTATTATTATTATTAGGTTATTAGGATAGGTTATTATCGATATATGCAATAAAAACCCATGGACTGAAAATTCACAAAAAGGCTAATTCACAAAAAGGCTATTATCTTATCAATTATGTGTTTGCATCATTTTTATCGTATATATATGAATTAAAACCAATGGACTGAAAATTCACAAAAACGTGGAAAACGGCAAAATATTGCCTAATTCGATGATATTTTGTTTAAATCACATGAAGGAAAAGGAGATGATAAACGTCAAAATAATGCTATATTCGATGATTTTTCGTACGAAGCAAAATGCAAGAAAACTTGCTTAAAATGCAATATTATGCGAAATTCTGAGATTTGAAGGCCAAATCACATATCGTGATACTACATGAAATAGTATCGAAATATTGGTATAAATGAATATATTTACGTAATATCAAACTACATGAAAAACGTGAAAAAAGTCACTATTTAACCATATTTGAGGATTTTAACTTCAAATCATAGAGCGAGGTTTCGTATTATTTGTATCCAAGAAAAGACATATGACAATGTTGTTTCCAATACAAATGATAAAAATCAAAGTGTTTTCGTTAGAATTAACTAAAATGTTCCTGATTTTCCGTTTATATTACCGATGGAAGATGTACACGAAAACCGCTCTATTCCGGCTGAAACGTCGATATATGCAATAATATCAGAACTTCTACGCCTTTCAATATCTTACTCAGCATTTTAACGAGAAGGAAATAGTTGATTGAAAATGAAGTATTTAAGGTTATTATCTTATCAATTTGCATCATTTTTATCGTATATATATGAATTAAAACCCATGGACTGAAAATTCACAAAAACGTGGAAAACGGCAAAATATTGCCTAATTCGATGATATTTTGTTTAAATCACATGAAGGAAAAGGAGATGATAAACGTCAAAATATTGCTATATTCGATGATTTTTCGTACGAAACAAAATGCAAGAAAACTTGCTTAAAATGCAATATTATGCGAAATTCTGAGATTTGAAGGCCAAATCACATATCGTGATACTACATGAAATAGTATCGAAATATTGGTAAAAATTAATATATTTACGTAATATCAAACTACATGAAAAACGTGAAAAAAGTCACTATATAACCATATTTGAGGATTTTAACTTCAAATCATACAGCGAGGTTTTGTATTATTTGGATCCAAGAAAAGACATATGACAATGTTGTTTCCAATACAAATGATAAAAATCAATGTGTTTTCATTAGAATTAACTAAAATTTTCCTGATTTTCCGTTTTTATTACCGATGGAAGATGTACACGAAAACCGCTCTATTCCGGCTGAAACGTCGATATATGCAATAAAATCAGAACTTCTACGCCTTTCAATATCTTACTCAGCATTTTAACGAGAAGGAAATAGTTGATTGAAAATGAAGTATTTAAGGTTATTATCTAATCAATTATGTGTTTGCATCATTTTTATTGTATATATATGAATTAAAACCCATGGACTGAAAATTCACAAAAACGTGGAAAACGGCAAAATATTGCCTAATTCGATGATATTTTGTTTAAATCACATGAAGGAAAAGGAGATGATAAACGTCAAAATATTGCTATATTCGATGATTTTTCGTACGAAACAAAATGCAAGAAAACTTGCTTAAAATGCAATATTATGCGAAATTCTGAGATTTGAAGGCCAAATCACATATCGTGATACTACATGAAATAGTATCGAAATATTGGTAAAAATGAATATATTTACGTAATATCAAACTACATGAAAAACGTGAAAAAAGTCACTATATAACCATATTTGAGGATTATAACTTCAAATCATAGAGCGAGGTTTCGTATTATTTAGATCCAAGAAAAGACATATGACAATGTTGTTTCCAATACAAATGATAAAAAACAATGTGTTTTCATTTGAATTAACTATAATGTTCTTGATTTTCCGTTTATATTAACGAAGGAAGATGTACACGTAAAACCGCTCTAATCCGGCTGAAACGTCGATATATGCAATAAAAACCGAACTTCTCCCCTTTTCAATATCTTACTCAGTATTTTAACGAGAAACAAATAGATGATTGAAAATGAAGCATTTAAGGTTATTATCTAATCAATTATGTGTTTGCATCATTTTTATCGTATATATATATATGAATTAATACCCATGGACGGAAAATTCACAAAAACGTTGAAAACGGCAAAATATTGCCTAATTCGATGATATTTTGTTTAAATCACATGAAGGAATAGGAGATGATAAACGTTAAAATATTGCTAAATTCGATGATTTTTCGTACGAAGCAAAATGCAAGAAAACTTGCTTAAAATGCAATATTATGCGAAATTCTGAGATTTGAAGGCCAAATCACATATCGTGATACTACATGAAATAGTATCGAAATATTGGTATAAATGAATATATTTACGTAATATCAAACTACATGAAAAACGTGAAAAAAGTCACTATTTAACCATATTTGAGGATTTTAACTTCAAATCATAGAGCGAGGTTTCGTATTATTTAGATCCAAGAAAAGACATATGACAATGTTGTTTCCAATACAAATGATAAAAATCAAAGTGTTTTCATTAGAATTAACTAAAATGTTCCTGATTTTCCGTTTATATTACCGATGGAAGATGTAAACGAAAACCGCTCTATTCCGGCTGAAACGTCGATATATGCAATAAAATCAGAACTTCTACGCCTTTCAATATCTTACTCAGCATTTTAACGAGAAGGAAATAGTTGATTGAAAATGAAGTATTTAAGGCTATTATCTTATCAATTATGTGTTTGCATCATTTTTATTGTATATATATGAATTATTATTATTATTAGGTTATTAGGATAGGTTATTATCGATATATGCAATAAAAACCCATGGACTGAAAATTCACAAAAAGGCTAATTCACAAAAAGGCTATTATCTTATCAATTATGTGTTTGCATCATTTTTATCGTATATATATGAATTAAAACCAATGGACTGAAAATTCACAAAAACGTGGAAAACGGCAAAATATTGCCTAATTCGATGATATTTTGTTTAAATCACATGAAGGAAAAGGAGATGATAAACGTCAAAATAATGCTATATTCGATGATTTTTCGTACGAAGCAAAATGCAAGAAAACTTGCTTAAAATGCAATATTATGCGAAATTCTGAGATTTGAAGGCCAAATCACATATCGTGATACTACATGAAATAGTATCGAAATATTGGTATAAATGAATATATTTACGTAATATCAAACTACATGAAAAACGTGAAAAAAGTCACTATTTAACCATATTTGAGGATTTTAACTTCAAATCATAGAGCGAGGTTTCGTATTATTTGTATCCAAGAAAAGACATATGACAATGTTGTTTCCAATACAAATGATAAAAATCAAAGTGTTTTCGTTAGAATTAACTAAAATGTTCCTGATTTTCCGTTTATATTACCGATGGAAGATGTACACGAAAACCGCTCTATTCCGGCTGAAACGTCGATATATGCAATAAAATCAGAACTTCTACGCCTTTCAATATCTTACTCAGCATTTTAACGAGAAGGAAATAGTTGATTGAAAATGAAGTATTTAAGGTTATTATCTTATCAATTTGCATCATTTTTATCGTATATATATGAATTAAAACCCATGGACTGAAAATTCACAAAAACGTGGAAAACGGCAAAATATTGCCTAATTCGATGATATTTTGTTTAAATCACATGAAGGAAAAGGAGATGATAAACGTCAAAATATTGCTATATTCGATGATTTTTCGTACGAAACAAAATGCAAGAAAACTTGCTTAAAATGCAATATTATGCGAAATTCTGAGATTTGAAGGCCAAATCACATATCGTGATACTACATGAAATAGTATCGAAATATTGGTAAAAATTAATATATTTACGTAATATCAAACTACATGAAAAACGTGAAAAAAGTCACTATATAACCATATTTGAGGATTTTAACTTCAAATCATACAGCGAGGTTTTGTATTATTTGGATCCAAGAAAAGACATATGACAATGTTGTTTCCAATACAAATGATAAAAATCAATGTGTTTTCATTAGAATTAACTAAAATTTTCCTGATTTTCCGTTTTTATTACCGATGGAAGATGTACACGAAAACCGCTCTATTCCGGCTGAAACGTCGATATATGCAATAAAATCAGAACTTCTACGCCTTTCAATATCTTACTCAGCATTTTAACGAGAAGGAAATAGTTGATTGAAAATGAAGTATTTAAGGTTATTATCTAATCAATTATGTGTTTGCATCATTTTTATTGTATATATATGAATTAAAACCCATGGACTGAAAATTCACAAAAACGTGGAAAACGGCAAAATATTGCCTAATTCGATGATATTTTGTTTAAATCACATGAAGGAAAAGGAGATGATAAACGTCAAAATAATGCTATATTCGATGATTTTTCGTACGAAGCAAAATGCAAGAAAACTTGCTTAAAATGCAATATTATGCGAAATTCTGAGATTTGAAGGCCAAATCACATATCGTGATACTACATGAAATAGTATCGAAATATTGGTATAAATGAATATATTTACGTAATATCAAACTACATGAAAAGCGTGAAAAAAGTCACTATTTAACCATATTTGAGGATTTTAACTTCAAATCATAGAGCGAGGTTTCGTATTATTTGTATCCAAGAAAAGACATATGACAATGTTGTTTCCAATACAAATGATAAAAATCAAAGTGTTTTCATTAGAATTAACTAAAATGTTCCTGATTTTCCGTTTATATTACCGATGGAAGATGTACACGAATACCGCTCTATTCCGGCTGAAACGTCGATATATGCAATAAAATCAGAACTTCTACGCCTTTCAATATCTTACTCAGCATTTTAACGAGAAGGAAATAGTTGATTGAAAATGAAGTATTTAAGGTTATTATCTTATCAATTTGCATCATTTTTATCGTATATATATGAATTAAAACCCATGGACTGAAAATTCACAAAAACGTGGAAAACGGCAAAATATTGCCTAATTCGATGATATTTTGTTTAAATCACATGAAGGAAAAGGAGATGATAAACGTCAAAATATTGCTATATTTGATGATTTTTCGTACGAAACAAAATGCAAGAAAACTTGCTTAAAATGCAATATTATGCGAAATTCTGAGATTTGAAGGCCAAATCACATATCGTGATACTACATGAAATAGTATCGAAATATTGGTAAAAATTAATATATTTACGTAATATCAAACTACATGAAAAACGTGAAAAAAGTCACTATATAACCATATTTGAGGATTTTAACTTCAAATCATAGAGCGAGGTTTCGTATTATTTAGTTCCAAGAAAAGACATATGACAATGTTGTTTCCAATACAAATGATAAAAAACAATGTGTTTTCATTAGAATTAACTATAATGTTCTTGATTTTCCGTTTATATTAACGAGGGAAGATGTACACGTAAAACCGCTCTAATCCGGCTGAAACGTCGATATATGCAATAAAAACCGAACTTCTCCGCTTTTCAACATCTTCCTCAGTATTTTAACGAGAAACAAATAGATGATTGAAAATGAAGTATTTAAGGTTATTATCTAATCAATTATGTGTTTGCATCATTTTTATCGTATATATATGAATTAATACCCATGGACGGAAAATTCACAAAAACGTGGAAAACGGCAAAATATTGCCTAATTCGATGATATTTTGTTTAAATCACATGAAGGAAAAGGGGATGATAAACGTCAAAATATTGCTAAATTCGATGATTTTCCGTACGAAACAAAATGCAAGAAAACTTGCTTAAAATGCAATATTATGCGAAATTCTGAGATTTCAAGGCCAAATCACATATCGTGATACTACATGAAATAGTATCGAAATATTGGTAAAATTGAATATATTTACGTAATATCAAACTACATGAAAAACGTGAAAAAAGTCACTATATAACCATATTTGAGGATTTTAACTTCAAATCATACAGCGAGGTTTCGTATTATTTGGATCCAAGAAAAGACATATGACAATGTTGTTTCCAATACAAATGATAAAAATCAATGTGTTTTCATTAGAATTAACTAAAATTTTCCTGATTTTCCGTTTATATTACCGATGGAAGATGTACACGAAAACCGCTCTATTCCGGCTGAAACGTCGATATATGCAATAAAATCAGAACTTCTACGCCTTTCAATATCTTACTCAGCATTTTAACGAGAAAGAAATAGTTGATTGAAAATGAAGTATTTAAGGTTATTATCTAATCAATTATGTGCTTGCATCATTTTTATTGTATATATATGAATTAAAACCCATGGACTGAAAATTCACAAAAACGTGGAAAACGGCAAAATATTGCCTAATTCGATGATATTTTGTTTAAATCACATGAAGGAAAAGGAGATGATAAACGTCAAAATATTGCTATATTCGATGATTTTTCGTACGAAACAAAATGCAAGAAAACTTGCTTAAAATGCAATATTATGCGAAATTCTGAGATTTGAAGGCCAAATCACATATCGTGATACTACATGAAATAGTATCGAAATATTGGTAAAAATGAATATATTTACGTAATATCAAACTACATGAAAAACGTGAAAAAAGTCACTATATAACCATATTTGAGGATTATAACTTCAAATCATAGAGCGAGGTTTCGTATTATTTAGATCCAAGAAAAGACATATGACAATGTTGTTTCCAATACAAATTATAAAAAACAATGTGTTTTCATTTGAATTAACTATAATGTTCTTGATTTTCCGTTTATATTAACGAAGGAAGATGTACACGTAAAACCGCTCTAATCCGGCTGAAACGTCGATATATGCAATAAAAACCGAACTTCTCTCCTTTTCAACATCTTACTCAGTATTTTAACGAGAAACAAATAGATGATTGAAAATGAAGTATTTAAGGTTATTATCTAATCAATTATGTGTTTGCATCATTTTTATCGTATATATATGAATTAATACCCATGGACTGAAAATTCACAAAAACGTGGAAAACGGCAAAATATTGCCTAATTCGATGATATTTTGTTTAAATCACATGAAGGAAAAGGAGATGATAAACGTCAAAATATTGCTATATTCGATGATTTTTCGTACGAAACAAAATGCAAGAAAACTTGCTTAAAATGCAATATTATGCGAAATTCTGAGATTTGAAGGCCATATCACATATCGTGATACTACATGAAATAGTATCGAAATATTGGTAAAAATGAATATATTTACGTAATATCAAACTACATGAAAAACGTGAAAAAAGTCACTATATAACCATATTTGAGGATTTTAACTTCAAATCATACAGCGAGGTTTTGTATAATTTGGATCCAAGAAAAGACATATGACAATGTTGTTTCCAATACAAATGATAAAAATCAATGTGTTTTCATTAGAATTAACTAAAATTTTCCTGATTTTCCGTTTTTATTACCGATGGAAGATGTACACGAAAACCGCTCTATTCCGGCTGAAACGTCGATATATGCAATAAAATCAGAACTTCTACGCCTTTCAATATCTTACTCAGCATTTTAACGAGAAGGAAATAGTTGATTGAAAATGAAGTATTTAAGGTTATTATCTAATCAATTATGTGTTTGCATCATTTTTATTGTATATATATGAATTAAAACCCATGGACTGAAAATTCACAAAAACGTGGAAAACGGCAAAATATTGCCTAATTCGATGATATTTTGTTTAAATCACATGAAGGAAAAGGAGATGATAAACGTCAAAATATTGCTATATTCGATGATTTTTCGTACGAAACAAAATGCAAGAAAACTTGCTTAAAATGCAATATTATGCGAAATTCTGAGATTTGAAGGCCAAATCACATATCGTGATACTACATGAAATAGTATCGAAATATTGGTAAAAATGAATATATTTACGTAATATCAAACTACATGAAAAACGTGAAAAAAGTCACTATATAACCATATTTGAGGATTATAACTTCAAATCATAGAGCGAGGTTTCGTATTATTTAGATCCAAGAAAAGACATATGACAATGTTGTTTCCAATACAAATTATAAAAAACAATGTGTTTTCATTTGAATTAACTATAATGTTCTTGATTTTCCGTTTATATTAACGAAGGAAGATGTACACGTAAAACCGCTCTAATCCGGCTGAAACGTCTATATATGCAATAAAAACCGAACTTCTCCCCTTTTCAACATCTTACTCAGTATTTTAACGAGAAACAAATAGATGATTGAAAATGAAGTATTTAAGGTTATTATCTAATCAATTATGTGTTTGCATCATTTTTATCGTATATATATGAATTAATACCCATGGACTGAAAATTCACAAAAACGTGGAAAACGGCAAAATATTGCCTAATTCGATGATATTTTGTTTAAATATTTAGTATTTTAACGAGAAACGTTAACTAAATATTTAGTATTTTAACGAGAAACAAATAGATGATTGAAAATGAAGTATTTAAGGTTATTATCTAATCAATTATGTGTTTGCATCATTTTGATCGTATATATATGAATTAAAACCCATGGACTGAAAATTCACAAAAACGTGGAAAACGGCAAAATATTGCCTAATTCGATGATATTTTGTTTAAATCACATGAAGGAAAAGGAGATGATAAACGTCAAAATATTGCTATATTCGATGATTTTCCGTACGAAACAAAATGCAAGAAAACTTGCTTAAAATGCTATATTATGCGAAATTCTGAGATTTGAAGGCCAAATCACATATCGTGATACTACATGAAATAGTATCGAAATATTGGTAAAAATGAATATATTTACGTAATATCAAACTACATGAAAAACGTGAAAAAAGTCACTATATAACCATATTTGAGGATTTTAACTTCAAATCATAGAGCGAGGTTTCGTATTATTTAGATCCAAGAAAAGACATATAAGAATGTTGTTTCCAATACAAATGATAAAAAACAATGTGTTTTCATTAGAATTAACTATAATGTTATTGATTTTCCGTTTATATTAACGATGGAAGATGTACACGTAAAACCACTCTAATCCGGCTGAAACGTCGATATATGCAATAAAAACCGAACTTCTCCCCTTTTCAATATCTTACTCAGTATTTTAACGAGAAACAAATAGATGATTGAAAATGAAGTATTTAAGGTTATTATCTAATCAATTATGTGTTTGCATCGTTTTTATCGTATATATATATGAATTAATACCCATGGACGGAAAATTCACAAAAACGTGGAAAACGGCAAAATATTGCCTAATTCGATGATATTTTGTTTAAATCACATGTAGGAAAAGGAGATGATAAACGTTAAAATATTGCTAAATTCGATGATTTTTCGTACGAAGCAAAATGCAAGAAAACTTGCTTAAAATGCAATATTATGCGAAATTCTGAGATTTGAAGGCCAAATCACATATCGTGATACTACATGAAATAGTATCGAAATATTGGTAAAAATTAATATATTTACGTAATATCAAACTACATGAAAAACGTGAAAAAAGTCACTATATAACCATATTTGAGGATTTTAACTTCAAATCATAGAGCGAGGTTTCGTATTATTTAGTTCCAAGAAAAGACATATGACAATGTTGTTTCCAATACAAATGATAAAAAACAATGTGTTTTCATTAGAATTAACTATAATGTTCTTGATTTTCCGTTTATATTAACGAGGGAAGATGTACACATAAAACCGCTCTAATCCGGCTGAAACGTCGATATATGCAATAAAAACCGAACTTCTCCCCTTTTCAATATCTTACTCAGTATTTTAACGAGAAACAAATAGATGATTGAAAATGAAGTATTTAAGGTTATTATCTAATCAATTATGTGTTTGCATCATTTTTATCGTATATATATATGAATTAATACCCATGGACGGAAAATTCACAAAAACGTGGAAAACGGCAAAATATTGCCTAATTCGATGATATTTTGTTTAAATCACATGAAGGAAAAGGAGATGATAAACGTCAAAATATTGCTATATTCGATGATTTTTCGTACGAAACAAAATGCAAGAAAACTTGCTTAAAATGCAATATTATGCGAAATTCTGAGATTTGAAGGCCAAATCACATATCGTGATACTACATGAAATAGTATCGAAATATTGGTAAAAATTAATATATTTACGTAATATCAAACTACATGAAAAATGTGAAAAAAGTCACTATATAACCATATTTGAGGATTTTAACTTCAAATCATAGATCGAGGTTTCGTATTATTTAGTTCCAAGAAAAGACATATGACAATGTTGTTTCCAATACAAATGATAAAAAACAATGTGTTTTCATTAGAATTAACTATAATGTTCTTGATTTTCCGTTTATAATAACGAGGGAAGATGTACACGTAAAACCGCTCTAATCCGGCTGAAACGTCGATATATGCAATAAAAACCGAACTTCTCCCCTTTTCAATATCTTACTCAGTATTTTAACGAGAAACAAATAGATGATTGAAAACGAAGTATTTAAGGTTATTATCTAATCAATTATGTGTTTGCATCATTTTTATCGTATATATATGAATTAAAACCCATGGACTGAAAATTCACAAAAACGTGGAAAACGGCAAAATATTGTCTAATTCGATGATATTTTGTTTAAATCACATGAAGGAAAAGGAGATGATAAACGTCAAAATATTGCTATATTCGATGATTTTTCGTACGAAACAAAATGCAAGAAAATTGCTTAAAATGCAATATTATACGAAATTCTGAGATTTGAAGGCCAAATCACATATCGTGATACTACATGAAATAGTATCGAAATATTGGTAAAAATGAATATATTTACGTAATATAAAACTACATGAAAAACGTGAAAAAGTCACAATATAACCATATTTGAGGATTTTAACTTCAAATCATAGAGCGAGGTTTCATATTATTTAGATCCAAGAAAAGACATATGACAATGTTGTTTCCAATACAAATGATAAAAATAATGTGTTTTCATTAGAATTAACTATAATGTTCTTGATTTTCCGTTTATATTAACGATGGAAGATGTACACGTAAAACCGCTCTAATCCGGCTGAAACGTCGATATATGCAATAAAAACCGAACTTCTCCCCTTTTCAATATCTTACTCAGTATTTTAACGAGAAACAAATAGATGATTGAAAATGAAGTATTTAAGGTTATTATCTAATCAATTATGTGTTTGCATCATTTTTATCGTATATATATATGAATTAATGCCCATGGACTGAAAATTCACAAAAACGTGGAAAACGGCAAAATATTGTCTAATTCGATGATATTTTGTTTAAATCACATGAAGGAAAAGGAGATGATAAACGTCAAAATATTGCTATATTCGATGATTTTTCATACGAAAAAAAAATGCAATAAAATTGCTTAAAATGCAATATTATGCGAAATTCTGAGATTTGAAGGCCAAATCACATATCGTGATACTACATGAAATAGTATCGAAATATTGGTAAAAATGAATATATTTACGTAATATCAAACTACATGAAAAACGTGAAAAAGTCACTATATAACCATATTTGAGGATTTTAACTTCAAATCATAGAGCGAGGTTTCGTATTATTTAGATCCAAGAAAAGACATATGACAATGTTGTTTCCAATACAAATGATAAAAAACAATGTGTTTTCATTAGAATTAACTATAATGTTCTTGATTTTCCGTTTATATTAACGATGGAAGATGTACACGTAAAACCGCTCTAATCCGGCTTGAAACGTCGATATATGCAATAAAAACCGAACTTCTCCCCTTTTCAATATCTTACTCAGTATTTTAACGAGAAACAAATAGATGATTGAAAATGAAGTATTTAAGGTTATTATCTAATCAATTATGTGTTTGCATCATTTTTATCTTATATATATATATGAATTAATGCCCATGGACGGAAAATTCACAAAAACGTGGAAAACGGCAAAATATTGCCTAATTCGATGATATTTTGTTTAAATCACATGAAGGAAAAGGAGATGATAAACGTTAAAATATTGCTAAATTCGATGATTTTTCGTCCGAAGCAAAATGCAAGAAAACTTGCTTAAAATGCAATATTATGCGAAATTCTGAGATTTGAAGGCCAAATCACATATCGTGATACTACATGAAATAGTATCGAAATATTGGTAAAAATGAATATATTTACGTAATATCAAACTACATGAAAAACGTGAAAAAAGTCACTATATAACCATATTTGAGGATTTTAACTTCAAATCATAGAGCGAGGTTTCGTATTATTTAGTTCCAAGAAAAGACATATGACAATGTTGTTTCCAATACAAATGATAAAAAACAATGTGTTTTCATTAGAATTAACTATAATGTTCTTGATTTTCCGTTTATATTAACGAGGGAAGATGTACACGTAAAACCGCTCTAATCCGGCTGAAACGTCGATATATGCAATAAAAACCGAATTTCTCCCCTTATCAACATCTTACTCAGTATTTTCCCGAGAAACAAATTGATGATTGAAAATGAAGTATTTAAGGTTATTATCTAATCAATTATGTGTTTGCATCATTTTTATCGTATATATATGAATTAATACCCATGGACTGAAAATTCACAAAAACATGGAAAACGTCAAAATATTGCCTAATTCGATGATATTTTGTTTAAATCACATGGAGGAAAAGGGGATGATAAACGTCAAAATATTGCTATATTCGATGATTTTCCGTACGAAACAAAATGCAAGAAAACTTGCTTAAAATGCAATATTATGCGAAATTCTGAGATTTCAAGGCCAAATCACATATCGTGATACTACATGAAATAGTATCGAAATATTGGTAAAAATGAATATATTTACGTAATATCAAACTACATGAAAAACGTGAAAAAAGTCACTATATAACCATATTTGAAGATTTTAACTTCAAATCATAGAGCGAGGTTTCGTATTATGTAGATCCAAGAAAAGACATATGACAATGTTGTTTCCAATACAAATGATAAAAAACAATGTGTTTTCATTAGAATTAACTATAATGTTCTTGATTTTCCGCTTATATTAACGATGGAAGATGTACACGTAAAACCGCTCTAATCCGGCTGAAACGTCGATATATGCAATAAAAACCGAACTTCTCCCCTTTTCAATATCTTACTCAGTATTTTAACGAGAAACAAATAGATGATTGAAAATGAAGTATTTAAGGTTATTATCTAATCAATTATGTGTTTGCATCATTTTTATCGTATATATATATGAATTAATACCCATGGACGGAAAATTCACAAAAACTGTGGAAAACGGCAAAATATTGCCTAATTCGATGATATTTTGTTTAAATCTCATGAAGGAAAAGGAGATGATAAACGTTAAAATATTGCTAAATTCGATGATTTTTTGTACGAAGCAAAATGCAAGAAAACTTGCTTAAAATGCAATATTATGCGAAATTCTGAGATTTGAAGGCCAAATCACGTATCGTGATACTACATGAAATAGTATCGAAATATTGGAAAAATTAATTTATTTACGTAATATCAAACTACATGAAAAACGATAAAAAAGTCACTATATAACCATATTTGAGGATTTTAACTTCAAATCATAGAGCGAGGTTTCGTATTATTTAGTTCCAAGAAAAGACATATGACAATGTTGTTTCCAATACAAATGATAAAAAACAATGTGTTTTCATTAGAATTAACTATAATGTTCTTGATTTTCCGTTTATATTAACGAGGGAAGATGTACACGTAAAACCGCTCTAATCCGGCTGAAACGTCGATATATGGAATAAAAACCGAACTTCTCCCCTTTTCAATATCTTACTCAGTATTTTAACGAGAAACAAATAGATGATTGAAAATGAAGTATTTAAGGTTATTATCTAATAACTATGTTATTATTATCTAATGTGTTTGCATCATTTTTATCGTATATATATATGAATTAATACCCATGGACGGAAAATTCACAAAAACGTGGAAAACGGCAAAATATTGCCTAATTCGATGATATTTTGTTTAAATCACATGAAGGAAAAGGAGATGATAAACGTTAAAATATTGCTAAATTCGATGATTTTTTGTACGAAGCAAAATGCAAGAAAACTTGCTTAAAATGCAATATTATGCGAAATTCTGAGATTTGAAGGCCAAATCACGTATCGTGATACTACATGAAATAGTATCGAAATATTGGAAAAATTAATTTATTTACGTAATATCAAACTACATGAAAAACGTGAAAAAAGTCACTATATAACTATATTTGAGGATTTTAACTTCAAATCATAGAGCGAGGTTTCGTATTATTTAGTTCCAAGAAAAGACATATGACAATGTTGTTTCCAATACAAATGATAAAAAACAATGTGTTTTCATTAGAATTAACTATAATGTTCTTGATTTTCCGTTTATATTAACGAGGGAAGATGTACACGTAAAACCGCTCTAATCCGGCTGAAACGTCGATATATGCAATAAAACCGAACTTCTCCCCTTTTCAATATCTTACTCAGTATTTTAACGAGAAACAAATAGATGATTGAAAATGAAGTATTTAAGGTTATTATCTAATCAATTATGTGTTTGCATCATTTTATCGTATGTATATGAATTAAAACCCATGGACTGAAAATTCACAAAAACGTGGAAAACGGCAAAATATTGTCTAATTCGATGATATTTTGTTTAAATCACATGAAGGAAAAGGAGATGATAAACGTCAAAATATTGCTATATTCGATGATTTTTCGTACGAAACAAAATGCAAGAAAATTGCTTAAAATGCAATATTTTGCGAAATTCTGAGATTTGAAGGCCAAATCACATATCGTGATACTACATGAAATAGTATCGAAATATTGGTAAAAATGAATATATTTACGTAATATCAAACTACATGAAAAACGTGAAAAAAGTCACTATATAACCATATTTGAGGATTTTAACTTCAAATCATAGAGCGAGGTTTCGTATTATTTAGATCCAAGAAAAGACATATGACAATGTTGTTTCCAATACAAATGATAAAAAACAATGTGTTTTCATTAGAATTAACTATAATGTTCTTGATTTTCCGCTTATATTAACGATGGAAGATGTACACGTAAAACCGCTCTAATCCGGCTGAAACGTCGATATATGCAATAAAAACCGAACTTCTCCCCTTTTCAATATCTTACTCAGTATTTTAACGAGAAACAAATAGATGATTGAAAATGAAGTATTTAAGGTTATTATCTAATAACTATGTTATTATTATCTAATGTGTTTGCATCATTTTTATCGTATATATATATATGAATTAATACCCATGGACGGAAAATTCACAAAAACGTGGAAAACGGCAAAATATTGCCTAATTCGATGATATTTTGTTTAAATCTCATGAAGGAAAAGGAGATGATAAACGTTAAAATATTGCTAAATTCGATGATTTTTTGTACGAAGCAAAATGCAAGAAAACTTGCTTAAAAGCAATATTATGCGAAATTCTGAGATTTGAAGGCCAAATCACGTATCGTGATACTACATGAAATAGTATCGAAATATTGGAAAAATTAATTTATTTACGTAATATCAAACTACATGAAAAACGTGAAAAAAGTCACTATATAACTATATTTGAGGATTTTAACTTCAAATCATAGAGCGAGGTTTCGTATTATTTAGTTCCAAGAAAAGACATATGACAATGTTGTTTCCAATACAAATGATAAAAAACAATGTGTTTTCATTAGAATTAACTATAATGTTCTTGATTTTCCGTTTATAATAACGAGGGAAGATGTACACGTAAAACCGCTCTAATCCGGCTGAAACGTCGATATATGCAATAAAAACCGAACTTCTCCCCTTTTCAATATCTTACTCAGTATTTTAACGAGAAACAAATGAGATGATTGAAAACGAAGTATTTAAGGTTATTATCTAATCAATTATGTGTTTGCATCATTTTTATCGTATATATATATGAATTAATGCCCATGGACTGAAAATTCACAAAAACGTGGAAAACGGCAAAATATTGTCTAATTCGATGATATTTTGTTTAAATCACATGAAGGAAAAGGAGATGATAAACGTCAAAATATTGCTATATTCGATGATTTTTCGTACGAAACAAAACGCAAGAAAATTGCTTAAAATGCAATATTATGCGAAATTCTGAGATTTGAAGGCCAAATCACATATCGTGATACTACATGAAATAGTATCGAAATATTGGTAAAAATGAATATATTTACGTAATATCAAACTACATGAAAAACGTGAAAAAGTCACTATATAACCATATTTGAGGATTTTAACTTCAAATCATAGAGCGAGGTTTCGTATTATTTAGATCCAAGAAAAGACATATGACAATGTTGTTTCCAATACAAATGATAAAAAACAATGTGTTTTCATTAGAATTAACTATAATGTTCTTGATTTTCCGTTTATATTAACGATGGAAGATGTACACGTAAAACCGCTCTAATCCGGCTGAAACGTCGATATATGCAATAAAAACCGAACTTCTCCCCTTTTCAATATCTTACTCAGTATTTTAACGAGAAACAAATAGATGATTGAAAATGAAGTATTTAAGGTTATTATCTAATCAATTATGTGTTTGCATCATTTTTATCGTATATATATATGAATTAATGCCCAAGGACGGAAAATTCACAAAAACGTGGAAAACGGCAAAATATTGCCTAATTCGATGATATTTTGTTTAAATCACATGAAGGAAAAGGAGATGATAAACGTTAAAATATTGCTAAATTCGATGATTTTTCGTCCGAAGCAAAATGCAAGAAAACTTGCTTAAAATGCAATATTATGCGAAATTCTGAGATTTGAAGGCCAAATCACATATCGTGATACTACATGAAATAGTATCGAAATATTGGTAAAAATGAATATATTTACGTAATATCAAACTACATGAAAAATGTGAAAAAAGTCACTATATAACCATATTTGAGGATTTTAACTTCAAATCATAGATCGAGGTTTCGTATTATTTAGTTCCAAGAAAAGACATGACAATGTTGTTTCCAATACAAATGATAAAAAACAATGTGTTTTCATTAGAATTAACTATAATGTTCTTGATTTTCCGTTTATATTAACGAGGGAAGATGTACACGTAAAACCGCTCTAATCCGGCTGAAACTTCGATATATGCAATAAAAACCGAACTTCTCCCCTTTTCAATATCTTACTCAGTATTTTAACGAGAAACAAATAGATGATTGAAAATGAAGTATTTAAGGTTATTATCTAATCAATTATGTGTTTGCATCATTTTTATCGTATATATATGAATTAAAACCCATGGACTGAAAATTCACAAAAACGTGGAAAACGGCAAAATATTGCCTAATTCGATGATATTTTGTTTAAATCACATGAAGGAAAAGGAGATGATAAACGTCAAAATATTGCTATATTCGATTATTTTCCGTACGAAACAAAATGCAAGAAAACTTGCTTTAAATGCAATATTATGCGAAATTCTGAGATTTGAAGGCCAAATCACATATCGTGATACTACATGAAATAGTATCGAAATATTGGTAAAAATGAATATATTTACGTAATATCAAACTACATGAAAAACGTGAAAAAAGTCACTATATAACCATATTTGAGGATTTTAACTTCAAATCATAGAGCGAGGTTACGTATTATTTAGTTCCAAGAAAAGACATATGACAATGTTGTTTCCAATACAAATGATAAAAAACAATGTGTTTTCATTAGAATTAACTATAATGTTCTTGATTTTCCGTTTATAATAACGAGGGAAGATGTACACGTAAAACCGCTCTAATCCGGCTGAAACGTCGATATATGCAATAAAAACCGAACTTCTCCCCTTTTCAATATCTTACTCAGTATTTTAACGAGAAACAAATAGATGATTGAAAACGAAGTATTTAAGGTTATTATCTAATCAATTATGTGTTTGCATCATTTTTATCGTATATATATGAATTAAAACCCATGGACTGAAAATTCACAAAAACGTGGAAAACGGCAAAATATTGTCTAATTCGATGATATTTTGTTTAAATCACATGAAGGAAAAGGAGATGATAAACGTCAAAATATTGCTATATTCGATGATTTTTCGTACGAAACAAAATGCAAGAAAATTGCTTAAAATGCAATATTATACGAAATTCTGAGATTTGAAGGCCAAATCACATATCGTGATACTACATGAAATAGTATCGAAATATTGGTAAAAATGAATATATTTACGTAATATAAAACTACATGAAAAACGTGAAAAAGTCACTATATAACCATATTTGAGGATTTTAACTTCAAATCATAGAGCGAGGTTTCGTATTATTTAGATCCAAGAAAAGACATATGACAATGTTGTTTCCAATACAAATGATAAAAATAATGTGTTTTCATTAGAATTAACTATAATGTTCTTGATTTTCCGTTTATATTAACGATGGAAGATGTACACGTAAAACCGCTCTAATCCGGCTGAAACGTCGATATATGCAATAAAAACCGAACTTCTCCCCTTTTCAATATCTTACTCAGTATTTTAACGAGAAACAAATAGATGATTGAAAATGAAGTATTTAAGGTTATTATCTAATCAATTATGTGTTTGCATCATTTTTATCGTATATATATGAATTAAAACCCATGGACTGAAAATTCACAAAAACGTGGAAAACGGCAAAATATTGTCTAATTCGATGATATTTTGTTTAAATCACATGAAGGAAAAGGAGATGATAAACGTCAAAATATTGCTATATTCGATGATTTTTCGTACGAAACAAAATGCAAGAAAATTGCTTAAAATGCAATATTATACGAAATTCTGAGATTTGAAGGCCAAATCACATATCGTGATACTACATGAAATAGTATCGAAATATTGGTAAAAATTAATATATTTACGTAATATCAAACTACATGAAAAACGTGAAAAAGTCACTATATAACCATATTTGAGGATTTTAACTTCAAATCATAGAGCGAGGTTTCGTATTATTTAGATCCAAGAAAAGACATATGACAATGTTGTTTCCAATACAAATGATAAAAAACAATGTGTTTTCATTAGAATTAACTATAATGTTCTTGATTTTCCGTTTATATTAAGTAACGATGGAAGATGTACACGTAAAACCGCTCTAATCCGGCTGAAACGTCGATATATGCAATAAAAACCGAACTTCTCCCCTTTTAAATATCTTACTCAGTATTTTAACGAGAAACAAATAGATGATTGAAAATGAAGTATTTAAGGTTATTATCTAATCAATTATGTGTTTGCATCATTTTTATCTTATATATATATATGAATTAATGCCCATGGACGGAAAATTCACAAAAACGTGGAAAACGGCAAAATATTGCCTAATTCGATGATATTTTGTTTAAATCACATGAAGGAAAAGGAGATGATAAACGTTAAAATATTGCTAAATTCGATGATTTTTCGTCCGAAGCAAAATGCAAGAAAACTTGCTTAAAATGCAATATTATGCGAAATTCTGAGATTTGAAGGCCAAATCACATATCGTGATACTACATGAAATAGTATCGAAATATTGGTAAAAATGAATATATTTACGTAATATCAAACTACATGAAAAACGTGAAAAAAGTCACTATATAACCATATTTGAAGATTTTAACTTCAAATCATAGAGCGAGGTTTCGTATTATGTAGATCCAAGAAAAGACATATGACAATGTTGTTTCCAATACAAATGATAGAAAACAATGTGTTTTCATTAGAATTAACTATAATGTTCTTGATTTTCCGCTTATATTAACGATGGAAGATGTACACGTAAAACCGCTCTAATCCGGCTGAAACGTCGATATATGCAATAAAAACCGAACTTCTCCCCTTTTCAATATCTTACTCAGTATTTTAACGAGAAACAAATAGATGATTGAAAATGAAGTATTTAAGGTTATTATCTAATCAATTATGTGTTTGCATCATTTTTATCGTATATATATATGAATTAATGCCCAAGGACGGAAAATTCACAAAAACGTGGAAAACGGCAAAATATTGCCTAATTCGATGATATTTTGTTTAAATCACATGTAGGAAAAGGAGATGATAAACGTTAAAATATTGCTAAATTCGATGATTTTTCGTACGAAGCAAAATGCAAGAAAACTTGCTTAAAATGCAATATTATGCGAAATTCTGAGATTTGAAGGCCAAATCACGTATCGTGATACTACATGAAATAGTATCGAAATATTGGAAAAATTAATTTATTTACGTAATATCAAACTACATGAAAAACGATAAAAAAGTCACTATATAACCATATTTGAGGATTTTAACTTCAAATCATAGAGCGAGGTTTCGTATTATTTAGTTCCAAGAAAAGACATATGACAATGTTGTTTCCAATACAAATGATAAAAAACAATGTGTTTTCATTAGAATTAACTATAATGTTCTTGATTTTCCGTTTATATTAACGAGGGAAGATGTACACGTAAAACCGCTCTAATCCGGCTGAAACGTCGATATATGGAATAAAAACCGAACTTCTCCCCTTTTCAATATCTTACTCAGTATTTTAACGAGAAACAAATAGATGATTGAAAATGAAGTATTTAAGGTTATTATCTAATAACTATGTTATTATTATCTAATGTGTTTGCATCATTTTTATCGTATATATATATGAATTAATACCCATGGACGGAAAATTCACAAAAACGTGGAAAACGGCAAAATATTGCCTAATTCGATGATATTTTGTTTAAATCACATGAAGGAAAAGGAGATGATAAACGTTAAAATATTGCTAAATTCGATGATTTTTTCGTACGAAGCAAAATGCAAGAAAACTTGCTTAAAATGCAATATTATGCGAAATTCTGAGATTTGAAGGCCAAATCACATATCGTGATACTACATGAAATAGTATCGAAATATTGGTAAAAATGAATATATTTACGTAATATCAAACTACATGAAAAACGTGAAAAAAGTCACTATATAACCATATTTGAGGATTTTAACTTCAAATCATAGAGCGAGGTTTCGTATTATTTAGTTCCAAGAAAAGACATATGACAATGTTGTTTCCAATACAAATGATAAAAAACAATGTGTTTTCATCAGAATTAACTATAATGTTCTTGATTTTCCGTTTATAATAACGAGGGAAGATGTACACGTAAAACCGCTCTAATCCGGCTGAAACGTCGATATATGCAATAAAAACCGAACTTCTCCCCTTTTCAATATCTTACTCAGTATTTTAACGAGAAACAAAGAGATGATTGAAAACGAAGTATTTAAGGTTATTATCTAATCAATTATGTGTTTGCATCATTTTTATCGTATATATATATGAATTAATGCCCATGGACGGAAAATTCACAAAAACGTGGAAAACGGCAAAATATTGCCTAATTCGATGATATTTTGTTTAAATCACATGAAGGAAAAGGAGATGATAAACGTTAAAATATTGCTAAATTCGATGATTTTTCGTCCGAAGCAAAATGCAAGAAAACTTGCTTAAAATGCAATATTATGCGAAATTCTGAGATTTGAAGGCCAAATCACATATCGTGATACTACATGAAATAGTATCGAAATATTGGTAAAAATGAATATATTTACGTAATATCAAACTACATGAAAAACGTGAAAAAAGTCACTATATAACCATATTTGAGGATTTTAACTTCAAATCATAGAGCGAGGTTTCGTATTATTTAGTTCCAAGAAAAGACATATGACAATGTTGTTTCCAATACAAATGATAAAAAACAATGTGTTTTCATTAGAATTAACTATAATGTTCTTGATTTTCCGTTTATATTAACGAGGGAAGATGTACACGTAAAACCGCTCTAATCCGGCTGAAACGTCGATATATGCAATAAAAACCGAACTTCTCCCCTTTTCAACATCTTACTCAGTATTTTCCCGAGAAACAAATTGATGATTGAAAATGAAGTATTTAAGGTTATTATCTAATCAATTATGTGTTTGCATCATTTTTATCGTATATATATATGAATTAATACCCATGGACGGAAAATTCACAAAAACGTGGAAAACGGCAAAATATTGCCTAATTCGATGATATTTTGTTTAAATCACATGTAGGAAAAGGAGATGATAAACGTTAAAATATTGCTAAATTCGATGATTTTTCGTACGAAGCAAAATGCAAGAAAACTTGCTTAAAATGCAATATTATGCGAAATTCTGAGATTTGAAGGCCAAATCACATATCGTGATACTACATGAAATAGTATCGAAATATTGGTAAAAATGAATATATTTACGTAATATCAAACTA
This sequence comes from Procambarus clarkii, assembly GCF_040958095.1. Classification (NCBI taxonomy): domain Eukaryota; kingdom Metazoa; phylum Arthropoda; class Malacostraca; order Decapoda; family Cambaridae; genus Procambarus; species Procambarus clarkii. Next base: position 4,724,475 of record NC_091212.1, on the reverse strand, counting down.
CATGAAAAACGTGAAAAAAGTCACTATATAACCATATTTGAGGATTTTAACTTCAAATCATAGAGCGAGGTTTCGTATTATTTAGTTCCAAGAAAAGACATATGACAATGTTGTTTCCAATACAAATGATAAAAAACAATGTGTTTTCATTAGAATTAACTATAATGTTCTTGATTTTCCGTTTATATTAACGAGGGAAGATGTACACATAAAACCGCTCTAATCCGGCTGAAACGTCGATATATGCAATAAAAACCGAACTTCTCCCCTTTTCAATATCTTACTCAGTATTTTAACGAGAAACAAATAGATGATTGAAAATGAAGTATTTAAGGTTATTATCTAATCAATTATGTGTTTGCATCATTTTTATCGTATATATATATGAATTAATACCCATGGACGGAAAATTCACAAAAACGTGGAAAACGGCAAAATATTGCCTAATTCGATGATATTTTGTTTAAATCACATGAAGGAAAAGGAGATGATAAACGTCAAAATATTGCTATATTCGATGATTTTTCGTACGAAACAAAATGCAAGAAAACTTGCTTAAAATGCAATATTATGCGAAATTCTGAGATTTGAAGGCCAAATCACATATCGTGATACTACATGAAATAGTATCGAAATATTGGTAAAAATTAATATATTTACGTAATATCAAACTACATGAAAAATGTGAAAAAAGTCACTATATAACCATATTTGAGGATTTTATCTTCAAATCATAGATCGAGGTTTCGTATTATTTAGTTCCAAGAAAAGACATGACAATGTTGTTTCCAATACAAATGATAAAAAACAATGTGTTTTCATTAGAATTAACTATAATGTTCTTGATTTTCCGTTTATATTAACGAGGGAAGATGTACACGTAAAACCGCTCTAATCCGGCTGAAACTTCGATATATGCAATAAAAACCGAACTTCTCCCCTTTTCAATATCTTACTCAGTATTTTAACGAGAAACAAATAGATGATTGAAAATGAAGTATTTAAGGTTATTATCTAATCAATTATGTGTTTGCATCATTTTTATCGTATATATATGAATTAAAACCCATGGACTGAAAATTCACAAAAACGTGGAAAACGGCAAAATATTGCCTAATTCGATGATATTTTGTTTAAATCACATGAAGGAAAAGGAGATGATAAACGTCAAAATATTGCTATATTCGATTATTTTCCGTACGAAACAAAATGCAAGAAAACTTGCTTTAAATGCAATATTATGCGAAATTCTGAGATTTGAAGGCCAAATCACATATCGTGATACTACATGAAATAGTATCGAAATATTGGTAAAAATGAATATATTTACGTAATATCAAACTACATGAAAAACGTGAAAAAAGTCACTATATAACCATATTTGAGGATTTTAACTTCAAATCATAGAGCGAGGTTACGTATTATTTAGTTCCAAGAAAAGACATATGACAATGTTGTTTCCAATACAAATGATAAAAAACAATGTGTTTTCATTAGAATTAACTATAATGTTCTTGATTTTCCGTTTATAATAACGAGGGAAGATGTACACGTAAAACCGCTCTAATCCGGCTGAAACGTCGATATATGCAATAAAAACCGAACTTCTCCCCTTTTCAATATCTTACTCAGTATTTTAACGAGAAACAAATAGATGATTGAAAACGAAGTATTTAAGGTTATTATCTAATCAATTATGTGTTTGCATCATTTTTATGGTATATATATGAATTAAAACCCATGGACTGAAAATTCACAAAAACGTGGAAAACGGCAAAATATTGTCTAATTCGATGATATTTTGTTTAAATCACATGAAGGAAAAGGAGATGATAAACGTCAAAATATTGCTATATTCGATGATTTTTCGTACGAAACAAAATGCAAGAAAATTGCTTAAAATGCAATATTATACGAAATTCTGAGATTTGAAGGCCAAATCACATATCGTGATACTACATGAAATAGTATCGAAATATTGGTAAAAATGAATATATTTACGTAATTTAAAACTACATGAAAAACGTGAAAAAGTCACTATATAACCATATTTGAGGATTTTAACTTCAAATCATAGAGCGAGGTTTCGTATTATTTAGATCCAAGAAAAGACATATGACAATGTTGTTTCCAATACAAATGATAAAAATAATGTGTTTTCATTAGAATTAACTATAATGTTCTTGATTTTCCGTTTATATTAACGATGGAAGATGTACACGTAAAACCGCTCTAATCCGGCTGAAACGTCGATATATGCAATAAAAACCGAACTTCTCCCCTTTTCAATATCTTACTCAGTATTTTAACGAGAAACAAATAGATGATTGAAAATGAAGTATTTAAGGTTATTATCTAATCAATTATGTGTTTGCATCATTTTTATCGTATATATATGAATTAAAACCCATGGACTGAAAATTCACAAAAACGTGGAAAACGGCAAAATATTGTCTAATTCGATGATATTTTGTTTAAATCACATGAAGGAAAAGGAGATGATAAACGTCAAAATATTGCTATATTCGATGATTTTTCGTACGAAACAAAATGCAAGAAAATTGCTTAAAATGCAATATTATACGAAATTCTGAGATTTGAAGGCCAAATCACATATCGTGATACTACATGAAATAGTATCGAAATATTGGTAAAAATTAATATATTTACGTAATATCAAACTACATGAAAAACGTGAAAAAGTCACTATATAACCATATTTGAGGATTTTAACTTCAAATCATAGAGCGAGGTTTCGTATTATTTAGATCCAAGAAAAGACATATGACAATGTTGTTTCCAATACAAATGATAAAAAACAATGTGTTTTCATTAGAATTAACTATAATGTTCTTGATTTTCCGTTTATATTAACGATGGAAGATGTACACGTAAAACCGCTCTAATCCGGCTGAAACGTCGATATATGCAATAAAAACCGAACTTCTCCCCTTTTCAATATCTTACTCAGTATTTTAACGAGAAACAAATAGATGATTGAAAATGAAGTATTTAAGGTTATTATCTAATCAATTATGTGTTTGCATCATTTTTATCTTATATATATATATATGAATTAATGCCCATGGACGGAAAATTCACAAAAACGTGGAAAACGGCAAAATATTGCCTAATTCGATGATATTTTGTTTAAATCACATGAAGGAAAAGGAGATGATAAAGGTTAAAATATTGCTAAATTCGATGATTTTTCGTCCGAAGCAAAATGCAAGAAAACTTGCTTAAAATGCAATATTATGCGAAATTCTGAGATTTGAAGGCCAAATCACATATCGTGATACTACATGAAATAGTATCGAAATATTGGTAAAAATGAATATATTTACGTAATATCAAACTACATGAAAAACGTGAAAAAAGTCACTATATAACCATATTTGAGGATTTTAACTTCAAATCATAGAGCGAGGTTTCGTATTATTTAGTTCCAAGAAAAGACATATGACAATGTTGTTTCCAATACAAATGATAAAAAACAATGTGTTTTCATTAGAATTAACTATAATGTTCTTGATTTTCCGTTTATATTAACGAGGGAAGATGTACACGTAAAACCGCTCTAATCCGGCTGAAACGTCGATATATGCAATAAAAACCGAACTTCTCCCCTTTTCAACATCTTACTCAGTATTTTCCCGAGAAACAAATTGATGATTGAAAATGAAGTATTTAAGGTTATTATCTAATCAATTATGTGTTTGCATCATTTTTATCGTATATATATATGAATTAATACCCATGGACGGAAAATTCACAAAAACGTGGAAAACGGCAAAATATTGCCTAATTCGATGATATTTTGTTTAAATCACATGTAGGAAAAGGAGATGATAAACGTTAAAATATTGCTAAATTCGATGATTTTTCGTACGAAGCAAAATGCAAGAAAACTTGCTTAAAATGCAATATTATGCGAAATTCTGAGATTTGAAGGCCAAATCACATATCGTGATACTACATGAAATAGTATCGAAATATTGGTAAAAATGAATATATTTACGTAATATCAAACTACATGAAAAACGTGAAAAAAGTCACTATATAACCATATTTGAGGATTTTAACTTCAAATCATAGAGCGAGGTTTCGTATTATTTAGTTCCAAGAAAAGACATATGACAATGTTGTTTCCAATACAAATGATAAAAAACAATGTGTTTTCATTAGAATTAACTATAATGTTCTTGATTTTCCGTTTATATTAACGAGGGAAGATGTACACATAAAACCGCTCTAATCCGGCTGAAACGTCGATATATGCAATAAAAACCGAACTTCTCCCCTTTTCAATATCTTACTCAGTATTTTAACGAGAAACAAATAGATGATTGAAAATGAAGTATTTAAGGTTATTATCTAATCAATTATGTGTTTGCATCATTTTTATCGTATATATATATGAATTAATACCCATGGACGGAAAATTCACAAAAACGTGGAAAACGGCAAAATATTGCCTAATTCGATGATATTTTGTTTAAATCACATGAAGGAAAAGGAGATGATAAACGTCAAAATATTGCTATATTCGATGATTTTTCGTACGAAACAAAATGCAAGAAAACTTGCTTAAAATGCAATATTATGCGAAATTCTGAGATTTGAAGGCCAAATCACATATCGTGATACTACATGAAATAGTATCGAAATATTGGTAAAAATTAATATATTTACGTAATATCAAACTACATGAAAAATGTGAAAAAAGTCACTATATAACCATATTTGAGGATTTTAACTTCAAATCATAGATCGAGGTTTCGTATTATTTAGTTCCAAGAAAAGACATGACAATGTTGTTTCCAATACAAATGATAAAAAACAATGTGTTTTCATTAGAATTAACTATAATGTTCTTGATTTTCCGTTTATATTAACGAGGGAAGATGTACACGTAAAACCGCTCTAATCCGGCTGAAACTTCGATATATGCAATAAAAACCGAACTTCTCCCCTTTTCAATATCTTACTCAGTATTTTAACGAGAAACAAATAGATGATTGAAAATGAAGTATTTAAGGTTATTATCTAATCAATTATGTGTTTGCATCATTTTTATCGTATATATATGAATTAAAACCCATGGACTGAAAATTCACAAAAACGTGGAAAACGGCAAAATATTGCCTAATTCGATGATATTTTGTTTAAATCACATGAAGGAAAAGGAGATGATAAACGTCAAAATATTGCTATATTCGATTATTTTCCGTACGAAACAAAATGCAAGAAAACTTGCTTTAAATGCAATATTATGCGAAATTCTGAGATTTGAAGGCCAAATCACATATCGTGATACTACATGAAATAGTATCGAAATATTGGTAAAAATGAATATATTTACGTAATATCAAACTACATGAAAAACGTGAAAAAAGTCACTATATAACCATATTTGAGGATTTTAACTTCAAATCATAGAGCGAGGTTACGTATTATTTAGTTCCAAGAAAAGACATATGACAATGTTGTTTCCAATACAAATGATAAAAAACAATGTGTTTTCATTAGAATTAACTATAATGTTCTTGATTTTCCGTTTATAATAACGAGGGAAGATGTACACGTAAAACCGCTCTAATCCGGCTGAAACGTCGATATATGCAATAAAAACCGAACTTCTCCCCTTTTCAATATCTTACTCAGTATTTTAACGAGAAACAAATAGATGATTGAAAACGAAGTATTTAAGGTTATTATCTAATCAATTATGTGTTTGCATCATTTTTATCGTATATATATGAATTAAAACCCATGGACTGAAAATTCACAAAAACGTGGAAAACGGCAAAATATTGTCTAATTCGATGATATTTTGTTTAAATCACATGAAGGAAAAGGAGATGATAAACGTCAAAATATTGCTATATTCGATGATTTTTCGTACGAAACAAAATGCAAGAAAATTGCTTAAAATGCAATATTATACGAAATTCTGAGATTTGAAGGCCAAATCACATATCGTGATACTACATGAAATAGTATCGAAATATTGGTAAAAATGAATATATTTACGTAATTTAAAACTACATGAAAAACGTGAAAAAGTCACTATATAACCATATTTGAGGATTTTAACTTCAAATCATAGAGCGAGGTTTCGTATTATTTAGATCCAAGAAAAGACATATGACAATGTTGTTTCCAATACAAATGATAAAAATAATGTGTTTTCATTAGAATTAACTATAATGTTCTTGATTTTCCGTTTATATTAACGATGGAAGATGTACACGTAAAACCGCTCTAATCCGGCTGAAACGTCGATATATGCAATAAAAACCGAACTTCTCCCCTTTTCAATATCTTACTCAGTATTTTAACGAGAAACAAATAGATGATTGAAAATGAAGTATTTAAGGTTATTATCTAATCAATTATGTGTTTGCATCATTTTTATCGTATATATATGAATTAAAACCCATGGACTGAAAATTCACAAAAACGTGGAAAACGGCAAAATATTGTCTAATTCGATGATATTTTGTTTAAATCACATGAAGGAAAAGGAGATGATAAACGTCAAAATATTGCTATATTCGATGATTTTTCGTACGAAACAAAATGCAAGAAAATTGCTTAAAATGCAATATTATACGAAATTCTGAGATTTGAAGGCCAAATCACATATCGTGATACTACATGAAATAGTATCGAAATATTGGTAAAAATTAATATATTTACGTAATATCAAACTACATGAAAAACGTGAAAAAGTCACTATATAACCATATTTGAGGATTTTAACTTCAAATCATAGAGCGAGGTTTCGTATTATTTAGTTCCAAGAAAAGACATATGACAATGTTGTTTCCAATACAAATGATAAAAAACAATGTGTTTTCATTAGAATTAACTATAATGTTCTTGATTTTCCGTTTATATTAACGAGGGAAGATGTACACGTAAAACCGCTCTAATCCGGCTGAAACGTCGATATATGCAATAAAAACCGAACTTCTCCCCTTTTCAACATCTTACTCAGTATTTTCCCGAGAAACAAATTGATGATTGAAAATGAAGTATTTAAGGTTATTATCTAATCAATTATGTGTTTGCATCATTTTTATCGTATATATATATGAATTAATACCCATGGACGGAAAATTCACAAAAACGTGGAAAACGGCAAAATATTGCCTAATTCGATGATATTTTGTTTAAATCACATGTAGGAAAAGGAGATGATAAACGTTAAAATATTGCTAAATTCGATGATTTTTCGTACGAAGCAAAATGCAAGAAAACTTGCTTAAAATGCAATATTATGCGAAATTCTGAGATTTGAAGGCCAAATCACATATCGTGATACTACATGAAATAGTATCGAAATATTGGTAAAAATGAATATATTTACGTAATATCACACTACATGAAAAACGTGAAAAAAGTCACTATATAACCATATTTGAGGATTTTAACTTCAAATCATAGAGCGAGGTTTCGTATTATTTAGTTCCAAGAAAAGACATATGACAATGTTGTTTCCAATACAAATGATAAAAAACAATGTGTTTTCATTAGAATTAACTATAATGTTCTTGATTTTCCGTTTATATTAACGAGGGAAGATGTACACATAAAACCGCTCTAATCCGGCTGAAACGTCGATATATGCAATAAAAACCGAACTTCTCCCCTTTTCAATATCTTACTCAGTATTTTAACGAGAAACAAATAGATGATTGAAAATGAAGTATTTAAGGTTATTATCTAATCAATTATGTGTTTGCATCATTTTTATCGTATATATATATGAATTAATACCCATGGACGGAAAATTCACAAAAACGTGGAAAACGGCAAAATATTGCCTAATTCGATGATATTTTGTTTAAATCACATGAAGGAAAAGGAGATGATAAATGTCAAAATATTGCTATATTCGATGATTTTTCGTACGAAACAAAATGCAAGAAAACTTGCTTAAAATGCAATATTATGCGAAATTCTGAGATTTGAAGGCCAAATCACATATCGTGATACTACATGAAATAGTATCGAAATATTGGTAAAAATTAATATATTTACGTAATATCAAACTACATGAAAAATGTGAAAAAAGTCACTATATAACCATATTTCAGGATTTTAACTTCAAATCATAGATCGAGGTTTCGTATTATTTAGTTCCAAGAAAAGACATGACAATGTTGTTTCCAATACAAATGATAAAAAACAATGTGTTTTCATTAGAATTAACTATAATGTTCTTGATTTTCCGTTTATATTAACGAGGGAAGATGTACACTGTTATGATCTCAGCCTGCAGGAGAAACGAGTCTCCCTTCTTGAGAGTTATTCAGCAAGCCTGACCTAACTAGAAGGTCTAGCAAGTATTGAGGTGATAACGCATATGTAAAATAGTTGGTTGGATATGTGTAACAGTTTGAGATTATGGGCAATGCAGAAGAAAATAGATAAATGACTGGCTAGGAGATGTGGACATTTTGCTGGAGGCTTGAGGCTCGCTTCTGGAGGACCTTGACCTCACTTGAGTGCCAGACATCGCAGGGGGAAGCCGCGCTCCGTTGAGCTCCCGTCAGAAGGGAACCCCTAGTGATATATCTCTAAGAGAAGAGAAGTGTGCAGACGTGCCAGCTGTGGAATCGAGCTGGGGACGTGTGGTCTCAAGTCGTGGACGATAATTAGTGAATATTAAGCCGCCCGGAGGCATTATTGTGGGCTGTGTGGAGCGCCCTGACCAGACGCCGTCAGAGGAAAAGCGCCCTCGACCAGTTAATCTGTGGTAAGCACGATATACGCCAGTTCATAGTGATTGCATTGTAGTTGGTCGTGTGCCCAGCGACAGTAGCGATGTTTATTTATAAGTTAGACATGTTTTAATAAGGCAGAAGGCCTGAAATAGGAGAGTGAAGAGGGAGGAACACGGAGCGACGTCCGTCCTCTCTGAGCGCTGGCGGACGACTGAGGGAGCCTGGCTCCGGATGGAGGAAGACCCTCCCAGCGAGTGAGGACCGCCACCAGGCGAGGTGGAGTATGGACCCGCCCAAAACGGGGGAGTCCACTCTCACTGTATGTAGAGGACAGATAGAGGTTTGAGGCAAGCATATTGTGTGGTTATTTTTGTTTATGTGTTAAAGGGGAACATTTTATTGGAACGTCGATGGGTTGCAGGTTTGTTCTTTGGGGAAGAAGTTGCTGAGAACTTCGAAGCCAGCAGATGATGTAGCTGATGAGACTCCAAGGTAGTGGAGCAGAGGACATCGAGCTGTGAGGAGAAGCAGCAGTGAAGAGGAGTGTCACGTGCTTCTGTAGAGGTGGTGTAGCAGCCAAGAGAGCTGTGGAAGAACCTAACAGAAGGGTGAAGCACCGTAGTTGCACAAGGAAACTTCATGATAGCAGCCTGGAGGAGCTGCAGAGGATCCTGGTAGTGAAGCCCGGCAGATCCTAAAGATATTAGGGTAGTGAACTTCCAGAGGTGGAAGGGGAAGTTCTGGTGGAGTACTAGTAGGGAGTTGATAGTGTTTGGTTGTCATTAGCGTGCAAGACGCAGTGAGAGGTGAGTGACTGTTGGCATTCTTGCGTCAAGGAGTTTTTTTATACTGAAGTATCAATGACCATTTATACTGGTATATGTTATTGCATTCAAATGCTGATTTTCTATATATATATGTTATCTTGCTGATGGTGCAACAGTGTGTAGGCTTGACCAACTTGAGGAAGTTAATAGTATCAGGTGGTGAACCAGGAGGTAGGATACCACTTGATAAGCTGATAATAGAGTTCTGATGGTATTGGAGTGCAACCTGATTGTGATATTATAGAGTATAGGATTCATTATTATTATATGTGTGTATGTATCGTGTATGTGCTTTGTTCAGTAAATGTGTCACACTTTGCTGGTGTTTGCCCTTGTCCTAGTGAGGCTTCCCAGGAGGTAGTAAAGAAGGAGAGAGAGAGAGAGAAAGAACCATGAACCACTGCTGTGGACAGGGTAAGAGGTAATACTAGTAAGTCATAGGGGATTGAGATCATATCTCATAAGGAGAGAGTGGGGAGTCACAGCGGCTCAAGTGGGTGTGTGCACGTGACAACGAGGCTAAGTGTTGGAGCCGCATCCCCTAAACGTGTGACGTTGAGCCCCTCTCCAAGAGCCAGAAGCGCCAAGGGTGATCTCCTGGTATAAGCACTCTGCCGAGTTGTGGGTTGGGTTGTCCATAGAGAAGGATCGACGACGACAACACCAACCAACCCACAGTCTATAATAAATTGGGGGCCTGTCCGGGAGAGTGAACTGACACACCCACACCCTGTCCAAGAGTGGATTTGTACACCCCTGCTGAGATAAACTGTGTGACCGCAGGTGTATACTCTCTCTCTTGGGAAGACTCACAGGACAAAGATGGATAAGGTGCAAGCGTTTGTGGAGTCAGGCAAGCCTGAGGATTTAGAAGGCTGCACGAGGGATCAATTGAAACAAATAGCAGAAAAATGTGGCATCAGGTTGAGAGCATCTAAAGTAGCTGGGATGAAGGATGAGATCCTGAGGCAGTTGAGAGCCAGAAGTGAAGCGGCAGAACAAGGAGCCCAGGAAGGAGCTGAAAGTAGAAAGGAGGATGATGGGCAGGATGACGTGAGATCCCAGGGATCGAGTAGGAGCAGCAAGAGTAGCCGCAGTAGCAGGAGTAGCCGGAATAGGAGCTTGGAGAGATTCCAGTTAGAGCTCCAGATGCAGCGTGAGGACAAGGAGAGACAGTTCCAGCTGGAAAAGATGAAATTAGAACTCCAGATGAAAAATGAAGCCGAGAAGGAAAAAGAGAAAACCAGGCTGGAAGTAGAAAAAGAGAAAACCAGGTTGGAAGTAGAAAAAGAGAAAACCAGGTTGGAAGTAGAAAAAGAGAAAACCAGGGTAAGAGAACTGGAGTTGGAACAAGAAAAAGAAAAAGCCCAGGTCGAAAAAGAAAAAGCCCAGGTCGAAAAAGAAAAAGAGAGAACAAAACAAATGCAGATAGAAGCGAATAGAACCTTGGCTGAGCAAAGGATTGAACATGGGTTGCCAGAGAGCACCACCCAGGTATCACACCCACCAGATGTTAGGGTTAGGGAGAAGGACATTCCCTTGTTTGTGCCCGAAGAGGCAGAGAGCTTCTTCGAGCATTTTGAAAAAGTAGCCAGCATCAAGGAGTGGCCACAGGAGGAATGGGCCCAGCTGGTCCAGTTAAGATTGACCGGTGCAGCCAGGGAGGCATACACCCAATTGTCACTGGAAGAGTGCCAGGATTATGCCACGGTAAAGAGCAGCATTTTGCGCTCGTTTCAGTTAACCCCAGAAGCTTATAGGAAGCGCTTCAGAGAGATGGTGAAAGTTGGAGCATGTACGTTTGCTGAGACAGCAAGAGATCTGGAAAGACGATTCCAGAAGTGGATTGAGGCTGCTGGAGTTGGATCTTATGCTGACCTGAAGCAACTGATGGTCATGGAGAAGTTCTTGGAGATGATGCATCCCGAAACAAAGTTCAAGATCCAAGAAGCAGGGATAAAGGAGGTGAAAGATGCCGCAGATAGGGCGGATATGATTACTGAAGCGTACAAGAGCTTAAGGGAGAACAGAGTGAGAAGCGAGGCGAGACGCAGCAATAGCAGACCCAGTGGAGTCTGGGGAGGAAGAAGTTTTGGGGGGCAGACAAGCAGACCAGCTAGTTTTAAGCCCCAGGAAGGAAAGTTGCCGAGTCCGCCTGCTGGAGGTAAGCAGGAAAATAAAAGTGTGCAGAGGAGACAAGAGTCCAATGAAGCTCCACAGAGTATGAGTAGTACATCTGGCCCGAGGAACTCCAATACGAGTGGGCAGAGTCAGAGCTACTCGGGGGCGTATAGGAGAGATTTCTCCCAAATGAGATGCTACAAGTGCAACAGATCAGGTCACATGATGCGAGATTGTCGGCAGGGCAAGAGAGTCGTGACCCTGACGACATGTGATCCCCGGAAGAAGTACATTGATGTACAACAAGACAAACCACAGAAGGTAGATTTGATGAACGAGCGGTATAGGCCGTTCATTAGTAAAGGTTGGGTCGGCATAGAAGGTCAACCCGAGGTGGAGGTTAGTATCCTCAGGGATACTGGAGCCAATCAGAGCTTGATTCTGAGAGGCCTAATAAGAAATGATCGACTGTTAGCTGGCAGTAGGAGGATAAAGGTTCATGGGTTATTGTCTAAGAGTGACATGCCCGTATGTGCTGTCCAGTTGAAGTCAGATTATTTGTCGGCGGAGGTGATGTTGGGAGTGTGCCCCAACATACCTGTTCCAGGAGTCCAAGTGATCCTGGGGAACGACTTGTGTGGGTCCAAGGTGCTGCCAGAGCTGATAGTAAAAGCTGTGCCGGAGGTGAACCAGAAGGACCGCGGTACAAGTGGAACGCCGGACAAGACAGATCTAGCCAGCATCCTTGAAGATGAGGCAGAGGACAGTCAAGTCATCGTATACCCGGCCTGTGTAGTGACAGAGTCGGACGTAGCCGCCGAGGAAGACATTGGAGATGAGATGGCAGTGTCGACTCCACCAAGGGAGGAGGTCAACATGGACATGTCTGGGCTGTTCGACGAAGATCGAGCTCAGAAGAATGAGGATTCGAGGAGACAGGAAGTGAAAATGACCCTACCTGAAAAGTTCAGCGTGAACCGAGCGGACCTGATTAGGGCTCAGAAAGAGGAGTTTATAGATCTAATCAGGGAGGCAAAAGGGGGAAATTCATGTCCGGAGTCCCCCGTGTATTACTACTTGGACGATGATGTACTAATGAGGAAATGGCGACCGGACAAAGCCGGCGCAGATAAGGTATGGTTGGAGAAGCACCAAGTGTTAGTGCCGAAGGAGTTTAGGGCGGCTGTGTTAGAACTAGCCCACTCCGTAGATATGGCAGGGCACTTGGGGGTGAAGAAGACCTTAAATAAGGTGCAGGAGCACTTCTACTGGCCGAACGTATGGAAGGAGGTAAAGAAATATTGTAGGACATGTTTGGCGTGCCAACGTGCAGGTAAGCCGGCTCCGGCTATACCAAAGGCACCCTTAAAGCCCATACCGGCATTTGGCGAGCCTTTTGAGAGAGTCTTGATAGACTGTGTAGGTCCGTTGCCGAGGACCAGAAAAGGCCACGAGTACTTACTGACCATAATGTGCACGGCCACCCGTTTCCCTGAAGCAATCCCTCTGAGAAGAGTGACGTCGAGAGCCGTTCTGGATAGACTACAGAACTACATTGCGTGGGTAGGAATGCCCAAGGTTATCCAGACGGACCAGGGGAGTGTCTTCCAGTCGAAGTTGTTTAGGGAAACTGTGAAAGGATGGAGAGTAGAGCAAGTGCGCTCGTCACCGTATCACCCTCAGTCGCAGGGAGCATTGGAGCGTTTCCATGGAACGCTAAAGAGCTTGTTGAGGATATACTGCGCTGAGGAAGGGAGTAGTTGGGACGAGGCATTACCATCCGTGTTGTTCGCCATCAGGGATGCGGTAGTAGAATCACTCGGATTCACCCCATTTCAACTGGTGTACGGACACTCCGTGAGGAGCCCAGTGGGCGCGCTGAAGGAGCAGCTCACCGTGGATAGGCCTAAGGTGGACGTGGGAAAATATGTGAAGACTTTTAGAGAGCGACTCTCTAGGGCCAGAGATTTGGCCAAGGAAAATTTGAGGACATCCCAGGCAGAGATGGTAAGGTACCACGACAGGAAGGCGAAGGGCAGGAAATTTCAAGAAGGAGATCAGGTGTTAGTCTTGCTACCGGTAAAAGGAAGTATATACGAGTCGAGATTTTGTGGACCATATACCATCCAGAAGGCATTAGGGGATGTGAATTATGTAATCCACATGCCAGATCGTCCGAGGAAGTCACAGGTTTGCCACGTGAACATGATAAAGAGGTACTATGACAGAGATAAGCCTCTAGGCGATGAAGAACCGATGGAAACCCCATTGCAGGCGACGGTGCTGTGTGGAGGAGACGGCAAAGGAATAGAAGAGGAGAACTGTAAGTTAGAGAGGGCCGATGGCGCGAAGATATCAAATACAGAAAGCCTGGCCAAGATAGGTGAGCGTCTGGGTCATTTGGAGGATGACCAACGCCAGGAGCTAGTGGAGATCCTACGGAGGAATAAGTCGTTATTCACGGACGTGCCTAGAAGACACCGCGGAACGGTGCACGAAGTGAATGTGGGGAGTGCTGAGCCCATCAAGCAGCACCCTTACAGAGTTAACCCGGAGAAAGCAGCGGCAATGAGAGCAGAAGTGAAGTATCTGCTAGATAACGACTTGGCAGAGGTTAGCGACAGTGACTGGAGTTCGCCGTGCCTCCTCGTGAAGAAGAGTGACGGCACGTACCGGTTCTGTACCGATTATAGGAAAGTGAATGCACTCACGGTCGCTGACTCGTTTCCGATACCGCGCATTGACGATTGCATAGATCGGATTGGGAGTGCACGGTATGTCTCGAAGATAGACCTGTTGAAGGGATACTACCAGATTCCCCTGTCTGAGGAGGCCAAGAGGATCTCAGCGTTCGTGACTCCCGACGGCTTGTACCAATATAAAGTGGTGCCGTTCGGAATGAAGAATAGTGGTAGTTGTTTTCAACGAGTAATGAATCAGGTATTACAAGGCGCGACCGGATGTGCAGTGTACATCGATGATATTGTGGTGTTCGCTGATTCCTGGAAGGATCACGTGGATCGACTTTTAGATTTGTTCGATCGTTTGGAGAAGGCCAACATGACGATCAACTTGGCAAAAAGCGAGTTCGGGAGAGCCCGCCTGGAGTACCTTGGATATATAGTAGGGCAAGGCGAGGTTGCTCCGGTAAGAACAAAGGTGGAGGCCATTGACAACTTCCCGGTGCCCAGGAGTAAGAAAGAATTGTTGAGATACCTCGGTATGATTGGATATTACCGGAAGTTCTGTGAAAATTTCTCCACCATAGCCGCTCCTATGACGAGTTTGCTATCAAAGAGCAAGAAGTGGGAGTGGAATGGAACAGCACAAGAAGCGTTTGAGAAGACCAAAAGACTGTTGACTGGGGCACCTGTACTAGTGTCGCCAGATTTTGAAGCGCCGTTTACGTTATTTGTAGATGCCAGTGATATAGGGGCCGGAGCTGTACTGACGCAACAGAATGATGGAATTTACCGCCCCGTGTCCTTCTTCTCGAAGAAGTTCGTTAAGCACCAGAGGTCGTACAGTACAGTCGAGAAAGAGACTTTGGCCCTGGTGATGGCATTGAAACATTTTGAAGTGTATGTGAGTGGGGGAGGACACCCAGTAACGGTGTATACAGACCATAATCCCCTAGTTTTCCTGAAGAAAATGAAGCATGCAAACCAGAGATTAACCAGATGGTTTTTATCGCTCCAAGAGTATGACCTGGTGATAACGCACATAAGAGGGCGAGACAATGTAGTGGCTGATGCGTTATCTCGAGCCTAGCCACTAGAATAACTCTCAAAAATAAGGGGAGGGGAGTGTTATGATCTCAGCCTGCAGGAGAAACGAGTCTCCCTTCTTGAGAGTTATTCAGCAAGCCTGACCTAACTAGAAGGTCTAGCAAGTATTGAGGTGATAACGCATATGTAAAATAGTTGGTTGGATATGTGTAACAGTTTGAGATTATGGGCAATGCAGAAGAAAATAGATAAATGACTGGCTAGGAGATGTGGACATTTTGCTGGAGGCTTGAGGCTCGCTTCTGGAGGACCTTGACCTCACTTGAGTGCCAGACATCGCAGGGGGAAGCCGCGCTCCGTTGAGCTCCCGTCAGAAGGGAACCCCTAGTGATATATCTCTAAGAGAAGAGAAGTGTGCAGACGTGCCAGCTGTGGAATCGAGCTGGGGACGTGTGGTCTCAAGTCGTGGACGATAATTAGTGAATATTAAGCCGCCCGGAGGCATTATTGTGGGCTGTGTGGAGCGCCCTGACCAGACGCCGTCAGAGGAAAAGCGCCCTCGACCAGTTAATCTGTGGTAAGCACGATATACGCCAGTTCATAGTGATTGCATTGTAGTTGGTCGTGTGCCCAGCGACAGTAGCGATGTTTATTTATAAGTTAGACATGTTTTAATAAGGCAGAAGGCCTGAAATAGGAGAGTGAAGAGGGAGGAACACGGAGCGACGTCCGTCCTCTCTGAGCGCTGGCGGACGACTGAGGGAGCCTGGCTCCGGATGGAGGAAGACCCTCCCAGCGAGTGAGGACCGCCACCAGGCGAGGTGGAGTATGGACCCGCCCAAAACGGGGGAGTCCACTCTCACTGTATGTAGAGGACAGATAGAGGTTTGAGGCAAGCATATTGTGTGGTTATTTTTGTTTATGTGTTAAAGGGGAACATTTTATTGGAACGTCGATGGGTTGCAGGTTTGTTCTTTGGGGAAGAAGTTGCTGAGAACTTCGAAGCCAGCAGATGATGTAGCTGATGAGACTCCAAGGTAGTGGAGCAGAGGACATCGAGCTGTGAGGAGAAGCAGCAGTGAAGAGGAGTGTCACGTGCTTCTGTAGAGGTGGTGTAGCAGCCAAGAGAGCTGTGGAAGAACCTAACAGAAGGGTGAAGCACCGTAGTTGCACAAGGAAACTTCATGATAGCAGCCTGGAGGAGCTGCAGAGGATCCTGGTAGTGAAGCCCGGCAGAACCTAAAGATATTAGGGTAGTGAACTTCCAGAGGTGGAAGGGGAAGTTCTGGTGGAGTACTAGTAGGGAGTTGATAGTGTTTGGTTGTCATTAGCGTGCAAGACGCAGTGAGAGGTGAGTGACTGTTGGCATTCTTGCGTCAAGGAGTTTTTTTATACTGAAGTATCAATGACCATTTATACTGGTATATGTTATTGCATTCAAATGCTGATTTTCTATATATATATGTTATCTTGCTGATGGTGCAACAGTGTGTAGGCTTGACCAACTTGAGGAAGTTAATAGTATCAGGTGGTGAACCAGGAGGTAGGATACCACTTGATAAGCTGATAATAGAGTTCTGATGGTATTGGAGTGCAACCTGATTGTGATATTATAGAGTATAGGATTCATTATTATTATATGTGTGTATGTATCGTGTATGTGCTTTGTTCAGTAAATGTGTCACACTTTGCTGGTGTTTGCCCTTGTCCTAGTGAGGCTTCCCAGGAGGTAGTAAAGAAGGAGAGAGAGAGAGAGAAAGAACCATGAACCACTGCTGTGGACAGGGTAAGAGGTAATACTAGTAAGTCATAGGGGATTGAGATCATATCTCATAAGGAGAGAGTGGGGAGTCACAGCGGCTCAAGTGGGTGTGTGCACGTGACAACGAGGCTAAGTGTTGGAGCCGCATCCCCTAAACGTGTGACGTTGAGCCCCTCTCCAAGAGCCAGAAGCGCCAAGGGTGATCTCCTGGTATAAGCACTCTGCCGAGTTGTGGGTTGGGTTGTCCATAGAGAAGGATCGACGACGACAACACCAACCAACCCACAGTCTATAATAACACGTAAAACCGCTCTAATCCGGCTGAAACTTCGATATATGCAATAAAAACCGAACTTCTCCCCTTTTCAATATCTTACTCAGTATTTTAACGAGAAACAAATAGATGATTGAAAATGAAGTATTTAAGGTTATTATCTAATCAATTATGTGTTTGCATCATTTTTATCGTATATATATGAATTAAAACCCATGGACTGAAAATTCACAAAAACGTGGAAAACGGCAAAATATTGCCTAATTCGATGATATTTTGTTTAAATCACATGAAGGAAAAGG
This sequence comes from Procambarus clarkii, assembly GCF_040958095.1. Taxonomy (NCBI): domain Eukaryota; kingdom Metazoa; phylum Arthropoda; class Malacostraca; order Decapoda; family Cambaridae; genus Procambarus; species Procambarus clarkii. Next base: position 4,706,723 of record NC_091212.1, on the reverse strand, counting down.
AGATGATAAACGTCAAAATATTGCTATATTCGATTATTTTCCGTACGAAACAAAATGCAAGAAAACTTGCTTTAAATGCAATATTATGCGAAATTCTGAGATTTGAAGGCCAAATCACATATCGTGATACTACATGAAATAGTATCGAAATATTGGTAAAAATGAATATATTTACGTAATATCAAACTACATGAAAAACGTGAAAAAAGTCACTATATAACCATATTTGAGGATTTTAACTTCAAATCATAGAGCGAGGTTACGTATTATTTAGTTCCAAGAAAAGACATATGACAATGTTGTTTCCAATACAAATGATAAAAAACAATGTGTTTTCATTAGAATTAACTATAATGTTCTTGATTTTCCGTTTATAATAACGAGGGAATATGTACACGTAAAACCGCTCTAATCCGGCTGAAACGTCGATATATGCAATAAAAACCGAACTTCTCCCCTTTTCAATATCTTACTCAGTATTTTAACGAGAAACAAATAGATGATTGAAAACGAAGTATTTAAGGTTATTATCTAATCAATTATGTGTTTGCATCATTTTTATCGTATATATATGAATTAAAACCCATGGACTGAAAATTCACAAAAACGTGGAAAACGGCAAAATATTGTCTAATTCGATGATATTTTGTTTAAATCACATGAAGGAAAAGGAGATGATAAACGTCAAAATATTGCTATATTCGATGATTTTTCGTACGAAACAAAATGCAAGAAAATTGCTTAAAATGCAATATTATACGAAATTCTGAGATTTGAAGGCCAAATCACATATCGTGATACTACATGAAATAGTATCGAAATATTGGTAAAAATGAATATATTTACGTAATATAAAACTACATGAAAAACGTGAAAAAGTCACTATATAACCATATTTGAGGATTTTAACTTCAAATCATAGAGCGAGGTTTCGTATTATTTAGATCCAAGAAAAGACATATGACAATGTTGTTTCCAATACAAATGATAAAAATAATGTGTTTTCATTAGAATTAACTATAATGTTCTTGATTTTCCGTTTATATTAACGATGGAAGATGTACACGTAAAACCGCTCTAATCCGGCTGAAACGTCGATATATGCAATAAAAACCGAACTTCTCCCCTGTTCAATATCTTACTCAGTATTTTAACGAGAAACAAATAGATGATTGAAAATGAAGTATTTAAGGTTATTATCTAATCAATTATGTGTTTGCATCATTTTTATCGTATATATATGAATTAAAACCCATGGACTGAAAATTCACAAAAACGTGGAAAACGGCAAAATATTGCCTAATTCGATGATATTTTGTTTAAATCACATGAAGGAAAAGGAGATGATAAACGTCAAAATATTGCTATATTCGATGATTTTTCGTACGAAACAAAATGCAAGAAAACTTGCTTAAAATGCAATATTATGCGAAATTCTGAGATTTGAAGGCCAAATCACATATCGTGATACTACATGAAATAGTATCGAAATATTGGTAAAAATTAATATATTTACGTAATATCAAACTACATGAAAAATGTGAAAAAAGTCACTATATAACCATATTTCAGGATTTTAACTTCAAATCATAGATCGAGGTTTCGTATTATTTAGTTCCAAGAAAAGACATGACAATGTTGTTTCCAATACAAATGATAAAAAACAATGTGTTTTCATTAGAATTAACTATAATGTTCTTGATTTTCCGTTTATATTAACGAGGGAAGATGTACACGTAAAACCGCTCTAATCCGGCTGAAACTTCGATATATGCAATAAAAACCGAACTTCTCCCCTTTTCAATATCTTACTCAGTATTTTAACGAGAAACAAATAGATGATTGAAAATGAAGTATTTAAGGTTATTATCTAATCAATTATGTGTTTGCATCATTTTTATCGTATATATATGAATTAAAACCCATGGACTGAAAATTCACAAAAACGTGGAAAACGGCAAAATATTGCCTAATTCGATGATATTTTGTTTAAATCACATGAAGGAAAAGGAGATGATAAACGTCAAAATATTGCTATATTCGATTATTTTCCGTACGAAACAAAATGCAAGAAAACTTGCTTTAAATGCAATATTATGCGAAATTCTGAGATTTGAAGGCCAAATCACATATCGTGATACTACATGAAATAGTATCGAAATATTGGTAAAAATGAATATATTTACGTAATATCAAACTACATGAAAAACGTGAAAAAAGTCACTATATAACCATATTTGAGGATTTTAACTTCAAATCATAGAGCGAGGTTACGTATTATTTAGTTCCAAGAAAAGACATATGACAATGTTGTTTCCAATACAAATGATAAAAAACAATGTGTTTTCATTAGAATTAACTATAATGTTCTTGATTTTCCGTTTATAATAACGAGGGAATATGTACACGTAAAACCGCTCTAATCCGGCTGAAACGTCGATATATGCAATAAAAACCGAACTTCTCCCCTTTTCAATATCTTACTCAGTATTTTAACGAGAAACAAATAGATGATTGAAAACGAAGTATTTAAGGTTATTATCTAATCAATTATGTGTTTGCATCATTTTTATCGTATATATATGAATTAAAACCCATGGACTGAAAATTCACAAAAACGTGGAAAACGGCAAAATATTGTCTAATTCGATGATATTTTGTTTAAATCACATGAAGGAAAAGGAGATGATAAACGTCAAAATATTGCTATATTCGATGATTTTTCGTACGAAACAAAATGCAAGAAAATTGCTTAAAATGCAATATTATACGAAATTCTGAGATTTGAAGGCCAAATCACATATCGTGATACTACATGAAATAGTATCTAAATATTGGTAAAAATGAATATATTTACGTAATATAAAACTACATGAAAAACGTGAAAAAGTCACTATATAACCATATTTTAGGATTTTAACTTCAAATCATAGAGCGAGGTTTCGTATTATTTAGATCCAAGAGAAGACATATGACAATGTTGTTTCCAATACAAATGATAAAAATAATGTGTTTTCATTAGAATTAACTATAATGTTCTTGATTTTCCGTTTATATTAACGATGGAAGATGTACACGTAAAACCGCTCTAATCCGGCTGAAACGTCGATATATGCAATAAAAACCGAACTTCTCCCCTTTTCAATATCTTACTCAGTATTTTAACGAGAAACAAATAGATGATTGAAAATGAAGTATTTAAGGTTATTATCTAATCAATTATGTGTTTGCATCATTTTTATCGTATATATATGAATTAAAACCCATGGACTGAAAATTCACAAAAACGTGGAAAACGGCAAAATATTGTCTAATTCGATGATATTTTGTTTAAATCACATGAAGGAAAAGGAGATGATAAACGTCAAAATATTGCTATATTCGATGATTTTTCGTACGAAACAAAATGCAAGAAAATTGCTTAAAATGCAATATTATACGAAATTCTGAGATTTGAAGGCCAAATCACATATCGTGATACTACATGAAATAGTATCGAAATATTGGTAAAAATTAATATATTTACGTAATATCAAACTACATGAAAAACGTGAAAAAGTCACTATATAACCATATTTGAGGATTTTAACTTCAAATCATAGAGCGAGGTTTCGTATTATTTAGATCCAAGAAAAGACATATGACAATGTTGTTTCCAATACAAATGATAAAAAACAATGTGTTTTCATTAGAATTAACTATAATGTTCTTGATTTTCCGTTTATATTAACGATGGAAGATGTACACGTAAAACCGCTCTAATCCGGCTGAAACGTCGATATATGCAATAAAAACCGAACTTCTCCCCTTTTCAATATCTTACTCAGTATTTTAACGAGAAACAAATAGATGATTGAAAATGAAGTATTTAAGGTTATTATCTAATCAATTATGTGTTTGCATCATTTTTATCTTATGTATATATGAATTAATGCCCATGGACGGAAAATTCACAAAAACGTGGAAAACGGCAAAATATTGCCTAATTCGATGATATTTTGTTTAAATCACATGAAGGAAAAGGAGATGATAAACGTTAAAATATTGCTAAATTCGATGATTTTTCGTCCGAAGCAAAATGCAAGAAAACTTGCTTAAAATGCAATATTATGCGAAATTCTGAGATTTGAAGGCCAAATCACATATCGTGATACTACATGAAATAGTATCGAAATATTGGTAAAAATGAATATATTTACGTAATATCAAACTACATGAAAAACGTGAAAAAAGTCACTATATAACCATATTTGAGAATTTTAACTTCAAATCATAGAGCGAGGTTTCGTATTATTTAGTTCCAAGAAAAGACATATGACAATGTTGTTTCCAATACAAATGATAAAAAACAATGTGTTTTCATTAGAATTAACTATAATGTTCTTGATTTTCCGTTTATATTAACGAGGGAAGATGTACACGTAAAACCGCTCTAATCCGGCTGAAACGTCGATATATGCAATAAAAACCGAATTTCTCCCCTTTTCAACATCTTACTCAGTATTTTCCCGAGAAACAAATTGATGATTGAAAATGAAGTATTTAAGGTTATTATCTAATCAATTATGTGTTTGCATCATTTTTATCGTATATATATGAATTAATACCCATGGACTGAAAATTCACAAAAACATGGAAAACGGCAAAATATTGCCTAATTCGATGATATTTTGTTTAAATCACATGAAGGAAAAGGGGATGATAAACGTCAAAATATTGCTAAATTCGATGATTTTCCGTACGAAACAAAATGCAAGAAAACTTGCTTAAAATGCAATATTATGCGAAATTCTGAGATTTCAAGGCCAAATCACATATCGTGATACTACATGAAATAGTATCGAAATATTGGTAAAAATGAATATATTTACGTAATATCAAACTACATGAAAAACGTGAAAAAAGTCACTATATAACCATATTTGAAGATTTTAACTTCAAATCATAGAGCGAGGTTTCGTATTATGTAGATCCAAGAAAAGACATATGACAATGTTGTTTCCAATACAAATGATAAAAAACAATGTGTTTTCATTAGAATTAACTATAATGTTCTTGATTTTCCGCTTATATTAACGATGGAAGATGTACACGTAAAACCGCTCTAATCCGGCTGAAACGTCGATATATGCAATAAAAACCGAACTTCTCCCCTTTTCAATATCTTACTCAGTATTTTAACGAGAAACAAATAGATGATTGAAAATGAAGTATTTAAGGTTATTATTTAATCAATTATGTGTTTGCATCATTTTATCGTATATATATATGAATTAATACCCATGGACGGAAAATTCACAAAAACGTGGAAAACGGCAAAATATTGCCTAATTCGATGATATTTTGTTTAAATCTCATGAAGGAAAAGGAGATGATAAACGTTAAAATATTGCTAAATTCGATGATTTTTTGTACGAAGCAAAATGCAAGAAAACTTGCTTAAAATGCAATATTATGCGAAATTCTGAGATTTGAAGGCCAAATCACGTATCGTGATACTACATGAAATAGTATCGAAATATTGGAAAAATTAATTTATTTACGTAATATCAAACTACATGAAAAACGATAAAAAAGTCACTATATAACCATATTTGAGGATTTTAACTTCAAATCATAGAGCGAGGTTTCGTATTATTTAGTTCCAAGAAAAGACATATGACAATGTTGTTTCCAATACAAATGATAAAAAACAATGTGTTTTCATTAGAATTAACTATAATGTTCTTGATTTTCCGTTTATATTAACGAGGGAAGATGTACACGTAAAACCGCTCTAATCCAGCTGAAACGTCGATATATGGAATAAAAACCGAACTTCTCCCCTTTTCAATATCTTACTCAGTATTTTAACGAGAAACAAATAGATGATTGAAAATGAAGTATTTAAGGTTATTATCTAATAACTATGTTATTATTATCTAATGTGTTTGCATCATTTTTATCGTATATATATATGAATTAATACCCATGGACGGAAAATTCACAAAAACGTGGAAAACGGCAAAATATTGCCTAATTCGATGATATTTTGTTTAAATCACATGAAGGAAAAGGAGATGATAAACGTTAAAATATTGCTAAATTCGATGATTTTTTGTACGAAGCAAAATGCAAGAAAACTTGCTTAAAATGCAATATTATGCGAAATTCTGAGATTTGAAGGCCAAATCACGTATCGTGATACTACATGAAATAGTATCGAAATATTGGAAAAATTAATTTATTTACGTAATATCAAACTACATGAAAAACGTGAAAAAAGTCACTATATAACTATATTTGAGGATTTTAACTTCAAATCATAGAGCGAGGTTTCGTATTATTTAGTTCCAAGAAAAGACATATGACAATGTTGTTTCCAATACAAATGATAAAAAACAATGTGTTTTCATTAGAATTAACTATAATGTTCTTGATTTTCCGTTTATATTAACGAGGGAAGATGTACACGTAAAACCGCTCTAATCCGGCTGAAACGTCGATATATGCAATAAAACCGAACTTCTCCCCTTTTCAATATCTTACTCAGTATTTTAACGAGAAACAAATAGATGATTGAAAATGAAGTATTTAAGGTTATTATCTAATCAATTATGTGTTTGCATCATTTTATCGTATGTATATGAATTAAAACCCATGGACTGAAAATTCACAAAAACGTGGAAAACGGCAAAATATTGTCTAATTCGATGATATTTTGTTTAAATCACATGAAGGAAAAGGAGATGATAAACGTCAAAATATTGCTATATTCGATGATTTTTCGTACGAAACAAAACGCAAGAAAATTGCTTAAAATGCAATATTATGCGAAATTCTGAGATTTGAAGGCCAAATCACATATCGTGATACTACATGAAATAGTATCGAAATATTGGTAAAAATGAATATATTTACGTAATATCAAACTACATGAAAAACGTGAAAAAGTCACTATATAACCATAATTGAGGATTTTAACTTCAAATCATAGAGCGAGGTTTCGTATTATTTAGATCCAAGAAAAGACATATGACAATGTTGTTTCCAATACAAATGATAAAAAACAATGTGTTTTCATTAGAATTAACTATAATGTTCTTGATTTTCCGTTTATATTAACGAGGGAAGATGTACACGTAAAACCGCTCTAATCCGGCTGAAACGTCGATATATGCAATAAAAACCGAATTTCTCCCCTTTTCAACATCTTACTCAGTATTTTCCCGAGAAACAAATTGATGATTGAAAATGAAGTATTTAAGGTTATTATCTAATCAATTATGTGTTTGCATCATTTTTATCGTATATATATGAATTAATACCCATGGACTGAAAATTCACAAAAACATGGAAAACGGCAAAATATTGCCTAATTCGATGATATTTTGTTTAAATCACATGAAGGAAAAGGGGATGATAAACGTCAAAATATTGCTAAATTCGATGATTTTCCGTACGAAACAAAATGCAAGAAAACTTGCTTAAAATGCAATATTATGCGAAATTCTGAGATTTCAAGGCCAAATCACATATCGTGATACTACATGAAATAGTATCGAAATATTGGTAAAAATGAATATATTTACGTAATATCAAACTACATGAAAAACGTGAAAAAAGTCACTATATAACCATATTTGAAGATTTTAACTTCAAATCATAGAGCGAGGTTTCGTATTATGTAGATCCAAGAAAAGACATATGACAATGTTGTTTCCAATACAAATGATAAAAAACAATGTGTTTTCATTAGAATTAACTATAATGTTCTTGATTTTCCGCTTATATTAACGATGGAAGATGTACACGTAAAACCGCTCTAATCCGGCTGAAACGTCGATATATGCAATAAAAACCGAACTTCTCCCCTTTTCAATATCTTACTCAGTATTTTAACGAGAAACAAATAGATGATTGAAAATGAAGTATTTAAGGTTATTATCTAATCAATTATGTGTTTGCATCATTTTTATCGTATATATATATGAATTAATACCCATGGACGGAAAATTCACAAAAACGTGGAAAACGGCAAAATATTGCCTAATTCGATGATATTTTGTTTAAATCTCATGAAGGAAAAGGAGATGATAAACGTTAAAATATTGCTAAATTCGATGATTTTTTGTACGAAGCAAAATGCAAGAAAACTTGCTTAAAATGCAATATTATGCGAAATTCTGAGATTTGAAGGCCAAATCACGTATCGTGATACTACATGAAATAGTATCGAAATATTGGAAAAATTAATTTATTTACGTAATATCAAACTACATGAAAAACGATAAAAAAGTCACTATATAACCATATTTGAGGATTTTAACTTCAAATCATAGAGCGAGGTTTCGTATTATTTAGTTCCAAGAAAAGACATATGACAATGTTGTTTCCAATACAAATGATAAAAAACAATGTGTTTTCATTAGAATTAACTATAATGTTCTTGATTTTCCGTTTATATTAACGAGGGAAGATGTACACGTAAAACCGCTCTAATCCAGCTGAAACGTCGATATATGGAATAAAAACCGAACTTCTCCCCTTTTCAATATCTTACTCAGTATTTTAACGAGAAACAAATAGATGATTGAAAATGAAGTATTTAAGGTTATTATCTAATAACTATGTTATTATTATCTAATGTGTTTGCATCATTTTTATCGTATATATATATGAATTAATACCCATGGACGGAAAATTCACAAAAACGTGGAAAACGGCAAAATATTGCCTAATTCGATGATATTTTGTTTAAATCACATGAAGGAAAAGGAGATGATAAACGTTAAAATATTGCTAAATTCGATGATTTTTTGTACGAAGCAAAATGCAAGAAAACTTGCTTAAAATGCAATATTATGCGAAATTCTGAGATTTGAAGGCCAAATCACGTATCGTGATACTACATGAAATAGTATCGAAATATTGGAAAAATTAATTTATTTACGTAATATCAAACTACATGAAAAACGTGAAAAAAGTCACTATATAACTATATTTGAGGATTTTAACTTCAAATCATAGAGCGAGGTTTCGTATTATTTAGTTCCAAGAAAAGACATATGACAATGTTGTTTCCAATACAAATGATAAAAAACAATGTGTTTTCATTAGAATTAACTATAATGTTCTTGATTTTCCGTTTATATTAACGAGGGAAGATGTACACGGAAAACCGCTCTAATCCGGCTGAAACGTCGATATATGCAATAAAACCGAACTTCTCCCCTTTTCAATATCTTACTCAGTATTTTAACGAGAAACAAATAGATGATTGAAAATGAAGTATTTAAGGTTATTATCTAATCAATTATGTGTTTGCATCATTTTATCGTATGTATATGAATTAAAACCCATGGACTGAAAATTCACAAAAACGTGGAAAACGGCAAAATATTGTCTAATTCGATGATATTTTGTTTAAATCACATGAAGGAAAAGGAGATGATAAACGTCAAAATATTGCTATATTCGATGATTTTTCGTACGAAACAAAACGCAAGAAAATTGCTTAAAATGCAATATTATGCGAAATTCTGAGATTTGAAGGCCAAATCACATATCGTGATACTACATGAAATAGTATCGAAATATTGGTAAAAATGAATATATTTACGTAATATCAAACTACATGAAAAACGTGAAAAAGTCACTATATAACCATAATTGAGGATTTTAACTTCGAATCATAGAGCGAGGTTTCGTATTATTTAGATCCAAGAAAAGACATATGACAATGTTGTTTCCAATACAAATGATAAAAAACAATGTGTTTTCATTAGAATTAACTATAATGTTCTTGATTTTCCGTTTATATTAACGATGGAAAATGTACACGTAAAACCGCTCTAATCCGGCTGAAACGTCGATATATGCAATAAAAACCGAATTATGCGAAATTCTGAGATTTGAAGGCCAAATCACATATCGTGATACTACATGAAATAGTATCGAAATATTGGAAAAATTAATTTATTTACGTAATATCAAACTACATGAAAAACGTGAAAAAAGTCACTATATAACTATATTTGAGGATTTTAACTTCAAATCATAGAGCGAGGTTTCGTATTATTTAGTTCCAAGAAAAGACATATGACAATGTTGTTTCCAATACAAATGATAAAAAACAATGTGTTTTCATTAGAATTAACTATAATGTTCTTGATTTTCCGTTTATATTAACGAGGGAAGATGTACACGTAAAACCGCTCTAATCCGGCTGATACGTCGATATATGCAATAAAAACCGAACTTCTCCCCTTTTTAATATCTTACTCAGTATTTTAACGAGAAACAAATAGATGATTGAAAATGAAGTATTTAAGGTTATTATCTAATCAATTATGTGTTTGCATTATTTTTATCGTATATATATGAATTAAAACCCATGGACTGAAAATTCACAAAAACGTGGAAAACGGCAAAATATTGCCTAATTCGATGATATTTTGTTTAAATCACATGAAGGAAAAGGAGATGATAAACGTCAAAATATTGCTATATTCGATGATTTTTCGTACGAAACAAAATGCAAGAAAACTTGCTTAAAATGCAATATTATGGGAAATTCTGAGATTTCAAGGCCAAATCACATATCGTGACACTACATGAAATAGTATCGAAATATTGGTAAAAATGAATATATATACGTAATATCAAACTACATGAAAAACATGAAAAAAGTCACTATATAACCATATTTGAAGATTTTAACTTCAAATCATAGAGCGAGGTTTCGTATTATTTAGTTCCAAGAAAAGACATATGACAATGTTGTTTCCAATACAAATGATAAAAAACAATGTGTTTTCATTAGAATTAACTATAATGTTCTTGATTTTCCGTTTATATTAACGAGGGAAGATGTACACGTAAAACCGCTCTAATCCGGCTGAAACGTCGATATATGGAATAAAAACCGAACTTCTCCCCTTTTCAATATCTTACTCAGTATTTTAACGAGAAACAAATAGATGATTGAAAATGAAGTATTTAAGGTTAATATCTAATCAATTATGTGTTTGCATCATTTTTATCGTATATATATATGAATTATTACCCATGGACGGAAAATTCACAAAAACGTGGAAAACGGCTAAATATTGCCTAATTCGATGATATTTTGTTTAAATCACATGAAGGAAAAGGAGATGATAAACTTTAAAATATTGCTAAATTCAATGATTTTTCGTACGAAGCAAAATGCAAGAAAACTTGTTTAAAATGCAATATTATGCGAAATTCTGAGATTTGAAGGTCAAATCACATATCGTGATTCTACATGAAATAGTATCGAAATATTGGTAAAAATGAATATATTTACGTAATATCAAACTACATGAAAAACGTGAAAAAAGTCACTATATAACCATATTTGAGGATTTTAACTTCAAATCATAGAGCGAGGTTTCGTATTATTTAGTTCCAAGAAAAGACATATGACAATGTTGTTTCCAATACAAATGATAAAAAACAATGTGTTTTCATTAGAATTAACTATAATGTTCTTGATTTTCCGTTTATATTAACGAGGGAAGATGTACACGTAAAACCGCTCTAATCCGGCTGATACGTCGATATATGCAATAAAAACCGAACTTCTCCCCTTTTTAATATCTTACTCAGTATTTTAACGAGAAACAAATAGATGATTGAAAATGAAGTATTTAAGGTTATTATCTAATCAATTATGTGTTTGCATTATTTTTATCGTATATATATGAATTAAAACCCATGGACTGAAAATTCACAAAAACGTGGAAAACGGCAAAATATTGCCTAATTCGATGATATTTTGTTTAAATCACATGAAGGAAAAGGAGATGATAAACGTCAAAATATTGCTATATTCGATGATTTTTCGTACGAAACAAAATGCAAGAAAACTTGCTTAAAATGCAATATTTTGCGAAATTCTGAGATTTGAAGGCCAAATCACATATCGTGATACTACATGAAATAGTATCGAAATATTGGTAAAAATGAATATATTTACGTAATATCAAACTACATGAAAAACGTGAAAAAAGTCACTATATAACCATATTTGAGGATTTTAACTTCAAATCATAGAGCGAGGTTTCGTATTATTTAGATCCAAGAAAAGACATATGACAATGTTGTTTCCAATACAAATGATAAAAAACAATGTGTTTTCATTAGAATTAACTATAATGTTCTTGATTTTCCGCTTATATTAACGATGGAAGATGTACACGTAAAACCGCTCTAATCCGGCTGAAACGTCGATATATGCAATAAAAACCGAACTTCTCCCCTTTTCAATATCTTACTCAGTATTTTAACGAGAAACAAATAGATGATTGAAAATGAAGTATTTAAGGTTATTATCTAATCAATTATGTGTTTGCATCATTTTTATCGTATATATATATGAATTAATACCCATGGACGGAAAATTCACAAAAACGTGGAAAACGGCAAAATATTGCCTAATTCGATGATATTTTGTTTAAATCTCATGAAGGAAAAGGAGATGATAAACGTTAAAATATTGCTAAATTCGATGATTTTTTGTACGAAGCAAAATGCAAGAAAACTTGCTTAAAATGCAATATTATGCGAAATTCTGAGATTTGAAGGCCAAATCACATATCGTGATACTACATGAAATAGTATCGAAATATTGGTAAAAATGAATATATTTACGTAATATCAAACTATATGAAAAACGTGAAAAAAGTCACTATATAACCATATTTGAGGATTTTAACTTCAAATCATAGAGCGAGGTTACGTATTATTTAGTTCCAAGAAAAGACATATGACAATGTTGTTTCCAATACAAATGATAAAAAACAATGTGTTTTCATTAGAATTAACTATAATGTTCTTGATTTTCCGTTTATAATAACGAGGGAAGATGTACACGTAAAACCGCTCTAATCCGGCTGAAACGTCGATATATATATGCAATAAAAACCGAACTTCTCCCCTTTTCAATATCTTACTCAGTATTTTAACGAGAAACAAATAGATGATTGAAAACGAAGTATTTAAGGTTATTATCTAATCAATTATGTGTTTGCATCATTTTTATCGTATATATATATGAATTAATGCCCATGGACTGAAAATTCACAAAAACGTGGAAAACGGCAAAATATTGTCTAATTCGATGATATTTTGTTTAAATCACATGAAGGAAAAGGAGATGATAAACGTCAAAATATTGCTATATTCGATGATTTTTCGTACGAAACAAAATGCAAGAAAATTGCTTAAAATGCATTATTATGCGAAATTCTGAGATTTGAAGGCCAAATCACATATCGTGATACTACATGAAATAGTATCGAAATATTGGTAAAAATGAATATATTTACGTAATATCAAACTACATGAAAAACGTGAAAAAATCACTATATAACCATATTTGAGGATTTTAACTTCAAATCATAGAGCGAGGTTTCGTATTATTTAGATCCAAGAAAAGACATATGACAATGTTGTTTCCAATACAAATGATAAAAAACAATGTGTTTTCATTAGAATTAACTATAATGTTCTTGATTTTCCGCTTATATTAACGATGGAAGATGTACACGTAAAACCGCTCTAATCCGGCTGAAACGTCGATATATGCAATAAAAACCGAACTTCTCCCCTTTTCAATATCTTACTCAGTATTTTAACGAGAAACAAATAGATGATTGAAAATGAAGTATTTAAGGTTATTATCTAATCAATTATGTGTTTGCATCATTTTTATCGTATATATATATGAATTAATACCCATGGACGGAAAATTCACAAAAACGTGGAAAACGGCAAAATATTGCCTAATTCGATGATATTTTGTTTAAATCTCATGAAGGAAAAGGAGATGATAAACGTTAAAATATTGCTAAATTCGATGATTTTTTGTACGAAGCAAAATGCAAGAAAACTTGCTTAAAATGCAATATTATGCGAAATTCTGAGATTTGAAGGCCAAATCACATATCGTGATACTACATGAAATAGTATCGAAATATTGGTAAAAATGAATATATTTACGTAATATCAAACTATATGAAAAACGTGAAAAAAGTCACTATATAACCATATTTGAGGATTTTAACTTCAAATCATAGAGCGAGGTTACGTATTATTTAGTTCCAAGAAAAGACATATGACAATGTTGTTTCCAATACAAATGATAAAAAACAATGTGTTTTCATTAGAATTAACTATAATGTTCTTGATTTTCCGTTTATAATAACGAGGGAAGATGTACACGTAAAACCGCTCTAATCCGGCTGAAACGTCGATATATATATGCAATAAAAACCGAACTTCTCCCCTTTTCAATATCTTACTCAGTATTTTAACGAGAAACAAATAGATGATTGAAAACGAAGTATTTAAGGTTATTATCTAATCAATTATGTGTTTGCATCATTTTTATCGTATATATATATGAATTAATGCCCATGGACTGAAAATTCACAAAAACGTGGAAAACGGCAAAATATTGTCTAATTCGATGATATTTTGTTTAAATCACATGAAGGAAAAGGAGATGATAAACGTCAAAATATTGCTATATTCGATGATTTTTCGTACGAAACAAAATGCAAGAAAATTGCTTAAAATGCATTATTATGCGAAATTCTGAGATTTGAAGGCCAAATCACATATCGTGATACTACATGAAATAGTATCGAAATATTGGTAAAAATGAATATATTTACGTAATATCAAACTACATGAAAAACGTGAAAAAAGTCACTATATAACCATATTTGAGGATTTTAACTTCAAATCATAGAGCGAGGTTTCGTATTATTTAGATCCAAGAAAAGACATATGACAATGTTGTTTCCAATACAAATGATAAAAAACAATGTTTTTTCATTAGAATTAACTATAATGTTCTTGATTTTCCGTTTATATTAACGATGGAAGATGTACACGTAAAACCGCTCTAATCCGGCTGAAACGTCGATATATGCAATAAAAACCGAACTTCTCCCCTTTTCAATATCTTACTCAGTATTTTAACGAGAAACAAATAGATGATTGAAAATGAAGTATTTAAGGTTATTATCTAATCAATTATGTGTTTGCATCATTTTTATCGTATATATATGAATTAAAACCCATGGACTGAAAATTCACAAAAACGTGGAAAACGGCAAAATATTGTCTAATTCGATGATATTTTGTTTAAATCACATGAAGGAAAAGGAGATGATAAACGTCAAAATATTCCTATATTCGATGATTTTTCGTACGAAACAAAATGCAAGAAAATTGCTTAAAATGCAATATTATGCGAAATTCTGAGATTTGAAGGCCAAATCACATATCGTGATACTACATGAAATAGTATCGAAATATTGGTAAAAATGAATATATTTACGTAATATCAAACTACATGAAAAACGTGAAAAAGTCACTATATAACCATATTTGAGGATTTTAACTTCAAATCATAGAGCGAGGTTTCGTATTATTTAGATCCAAGAAAAGACATATGACAATGTTGTTTCCAATACAAATGATAAAAAACCATGTGTTTTCATTAGAATTAACTATAATGTTCTTGATTTTCCGCTTATATTAACGATGGAAGATGTACACGTAAAACCGCTCTAATCCGGCTGAAACGTCGATATATGCAATAAAAACCGAACTTCTCCCCTTTTCAATATCTTACTCAGTATTTTAACGAGAAACAAATAGATGATTGAAAATGAAGTATTTAAGGTTATTATCTAATCAATTATGTGTTTGCATCATTTTTATCGTATATATATATGAATTAATACCCATGGACGGAAAATTCACAAAAACGTGGAAAACGGCAAAATATTGCCTAATTCGATGATATTTTGTTTAAATCTCATGAAGGAAAAGGAGATGATAAACGTTAAAATATTGCTAAATTCGATGATTTTTTGTACGAAGCAAAATGCAAGAAAACTTGCTTAAAATGCAATATTATGCGAAATTCTGAGATTTGAAGGCCAAATCACATATCGTGATACTACATGAAATAGTATCGAAATATTGGTAAAAATGAATATATTTACGTAATATCAAACTACATGAAAAACGTGAAAAAAGTCACTATATAACCATATTTGAGGATTTTAACTTCAAATCATAGAGCGAGGTTACGTATTATTTAGTTCCAAGAAAAGACATATGACAATGTTGTTTCCAATACAAATGATAAAAAACAATGTGTTTTCATTAGAATTAACTATAATGTTCTTGATTTTCCGTTTTAATAACGAGGGAAGATGTACACGTAAAACCGCTCTAATCCGGCTGAAACGTCGATATATATATGCAATAAAAACCGAACTTCTCCCCTTTTCAATATCTTACTCAGTATTTTAACGAGAAACAAATAGATGATTGAAAACGAAGTATTTAAGGTTATTATCTAATCAATTATGTGTTTGCATCATTTTTATCGTATATATATATGAATTAATGCCCATGGACTGAAAATTCACAAAAACGTGGAAAACGGCAAAATATTGTCTAATTCGATGATATTTTGTTTAAATCACATGAAGGAAAAGGAGATGATAAACGTCAAAATATTGCTATAT